>NC_064627.1:105790043-106093073 GCF_023864275.1 Schistocerca cancellata | reverse complement strand
GGCACAATTACAGTTAAAGAGACGTTGCCTCCCATCTTTTAGGGCACCACCACTCCAAGGAAATTTCATCACTTGGGAAAACTAAAAGTGAAAGCTAATGCAAAAATGTATCTTAACATGAACTAGCCATCTGATGATCAACCTCTCGGTTCGGAAAGGACAACAGCGATATTTAAAGAAATAAATGTCAGCTACTGTTATCCTTCACATAAGAGTCAACGTACATTTTTACTCAGCCACGGGCTCAGAATATCAGTTTTGGATAAAGTGGCGTAAGGTTGTTCGTGCACATTCTGATCGAAACCAGTTCCTTGTTGGTAGATGCAAGGAATAAGATTTTAGTTTCATAAAAAGAAGTCACATGTTTGTTTGTGAGACTGTATTCAGCACCAGCAGCTTCATCAGTTCGCGATATTTAATGTTGCATCTGTTCAAAAAAATGGTTCAAATGGCTCTGAGCACTATGGGACTTAACTTCTGTGGTCATCAGTCCTCTAGAACTTAGAACTACTTAAACCTAACTAACCTAAAGACATCACAGACATTCATGCGCGAGGCAGGATTCGAACCTGCGACCGTAGCGGTAGCGCAGTTCCAGACTGTAGTGCCTAGAACCGCGCGGCCACTCCGGCCGGTTGTTGCATCTGTGCTCATTCTGAAATAAATAAACATTTGAGTAAGAATGTTGCCATGAAAATATACTCAGCATCTGTTAATCTTCCACATAACAGCTGATTGCACGTGTAATTTAAAAGTAGATGCTATGTGCTAAATAGAAGTATTAGCCTCAGGAACACTTACCAAAGTGAGTGCTAATATGAGCGCATTGAGGTTCGTATATCATTATGACCAACATAATGGTCAAATAAAAAAGCTAATGTCATGCTTAACATAAATTTATGTCGGCCACAAACACGGAAGGTCGTTTACCGCCGCGTAATTGCTCAACTTGTGTCCGGCCTTCATTTTGCAGTCGGGCCGTTACTAGAGCCTGCGCGCGTACACTGCCCTCGAGCGGTTTATAATTACTTCGTTCGCATAGTTGGCCCATTACGGCTATAAAATTCTTGTGTACGGCGGGCGGTCAGAGGGGATCCACTGCAGGTGGGATTTAATATTCCATTACGTCTTGCACTGTCCGCCCAGAAATTCCCGAGCCATAACTCAAAGGCAACAATGGGCCGCGGTGGGGGTGTCAGAACAATACGTCGCCTTAAAAGTTCATTACGTCCATTATGACTGAAGTTTCAAGAAGTAGCCCTAAATAAATGACTGCTTAGAGAAGTGTTTCGAGGGCTCGCTGAAGCCTGCAGGAGGCAGTGGAGGGAAAATTTCCTGTCGCGCTACACAAAAAAGGTGGGTAATGATTCACAGAGATCCGAGGTCGTCGGACGGAAGAGGGATCAGGACACAAAAGACTGCGGAACACAGTGTCTGAGAAAAATTCCGGGAATGATTAAAGCGAATTTCTTGTTGCCTCTTTGTAGCGTTTCGCCCTGTTACCGAGTAAAACCTCTGGTTATGTATCAAGAAAGAACGCTAGTACTTAATTTAAGATTTATTTTGAATTCTTGGAAGGACTGTAAAGACAGTATCTGTCATGAGTCTGTGAACTGTAGAGTAATACCCAAAAGAGGCAACGGAGGCATTTACAGACTAGCTGGCGGAGAGTATCTTCACAGCTATTCGTTAAAATTATGCTGTACTATTTGTTAGGGTATGTTGAAAGATTATAAATTTTAGAGACGGCTCATCCTGTTTTACTGGAGTATGTTGAATTACTTACCACTGCCAATTCAGTGTTACACGGTCCTGTCACATCACTGTGACAACGTGTCAAAAGCGAGAGTAACCACCTTTTCCATCGCCGATGTGCCGAAAGAGAGTTAGTGACGTCTGGAACGTATTAAAAGGGATGTGGAGCCGTGGCGACTCCAATGCCGTGGTCAGACGTAAACCTATGGAGCCCGGTGGCCAGGCGAAGACGGTAAACCAATCCCGCACATATGCTGTGAGTTGTGTGACACGTTACATTGTCCTGTTAGTAGATGTCATATTCCCAAGGAGAGAAGCATACTTGTGTTGAGCCACTGTGCCTTCCAGAATGACGAGATTAGCCAGAGATTGCTCCAAAACGTTCCATACACCGTAAAGTTTCTCCCCCCGCCTGGACCTTTCTGGCGATCGTTTCAGGGCCCTGTACGCCAATGGCCATCTTCCGATGGAGCGTAGGACGTTATTATTGTGAAAAGGCCACCGGTTGCGACTCAGTGGACGTGTAGCAGCAGTACTGGGGTGCAAATTGTTGTGGGTTGGCAGGAGAGCCAACACCGGTATGAGAGGAAGCCGAAAGGCACGCGTTTTAGCTCACGCAGGCTGGCGTGAGGTCTAGAACAGGACAAGGAAATTAGACTTTAGCAAAAAAACGTACGTAGCTGCTGGGATACTTAACTTCAATTCATAAATGGTGAACGTCGCTCTTGATTGTACATTATTTACAATATCAATAGTAACTGAACATGGCGCCTTGCTAGGTCGTAGCAAATGACGTAGCTGAAGGCTATGCTAACTATCGTCTCGGCAAATGAGAGCGTATTTTGTCAGTTAACCATCGCTAGCAAAGTCGCTTGTCCAACTGGGCGAGTGCTAGGAAGTCTCTCTAGACCTGCCAAGTGGCGGCGCTCGGTCTGCAATCACTGATAGTGGCGACACGCGGGTCCGACGTATACTAACGGACCGCGGCCGATTTAAAGGCTACCACCTAGCAAGTGTGGTGTCTGGCGGTGACACCACACTAATTCCGGCCTTTGTCTGCATGAACAGCAGGCACCATGCTACATGAACCTTATTCCTGCTGCGGAGGCCCATATGCAGCTGAACAGTATTTGAGGAGACGCTGTTGGTACCCGCTTAGTTAATTCGGGAGGTCAATTGCTCAGAAGTTGCGACTATCCTCCAGTAAATGTCCTCGCAGCCGTTGTTCACCTCTCTCATCTATGGCCCGTGCTGCACCTAAGTAGGCTCGGCACCTGTTTTGGGTGACGCCGCTTTGCCATGCACACTATAATTTAACCACAGTGCCATACTAACAGTTTACAAACTTAGCTGTTTCGGCAGTGCTTTCATTCTTCTCTCGACAGGCAATGATCAAACAACGTTTCCAAGTTACGACAATGACACAATTTACATACTTCCCATTCCCAGTGCTGCCACCTTGCACTTGTGAGTGGTGATTGCACATTGGCGTCGAACAGTGGCGGTGATCACATGTAATGTCGCTGGACCGTGTAGAAGTACGGAAGATAGACCTCAATATTTCGCGCTGGTGAGCTAAGTTCAGCGATATAACCAATCGACCATATTCTGATGAGCAAAGGGCAGCAATATAACTGTATCTTTAGCTCCCACTGTCAGCCAGCTAGCAATTTGGCCCAAATTTTCGAGGGTTGGTGTCACACCCTCGTGGTAAGTACATGGTTCCGTTGTAGAGAGTGGTGTAAACGGTTGTTTTATTCGAAAGGTAACGTGGAGAGGCACTCTTGCCATTGCCTTGTAGATGACCAGACCTACTTCACGGAGATTGCTGCTGAAGTAATATTGGCCCATCACTCTGCAAACTGCTGCTTTGCAGTTCAATTGCTGTCGTATGTCGCAGCCATGAGAGTATGTTTACTGAATCTGATTCGACTTCATATCGTCGCTCTGCAGACGTGAGAGCCCAAGTGTGCTAAGCAAAAAGGAAACCAAGTCTCATTTTGGAATGAGCCAAGTCAATGATAGGTACTCAGTAATCGTAAGGCGTGAACTGAGGTTTCGACACCTATATATCGGGCCAAGCGGAACATTACTTGGACAACTAGTTTGCTTCTTGTGAGGTAGTCGACAAACTGGCCGATAAAAAGTTGACCATCGTTGGCACCTTACGCAGTAATAAATCAGAAATCCCAGAATCCCTGCTT
Organism: Schistocerca cancellata; assembly: GCF_023864275.1. Taxonomy (NCBI): domain Eukaryota; kingdom Metazoa; phylum Arthropoda; class Insecta; order Orthoptera; family Acrididae; genus Schistocerca; species Schistocerca cancellata. Next base: position 106,089,114 of record NC_064627.1, on the reverse strand, counting down.
CAAACCAAGTATAGGCCAGTTTCTTCATCTGTATTGACTTACAGGGGAGAAAAAATTTGGTGTCATACTTTCCAAAAAATAAATAAATAAATAACAGTATTCTTTTGTCCACGATTCATGAGACAGATGAAAGAGATGAGAAGGCAATGAAATCGAACATAGTACTTTTCTACAATGATAAAAAAGGGGGAGTCTATGTATTACATTTATTATGCCACAACAAGATCACGCCACGAAAAACAAGCGCTGGTCAGTGCCATACATGTGTGGGCTTTTAGATGCGTCAAGAATCAACGCCTATGTCTTGCACAAAGGATACGGCAACACAAATAGACGAAGCAATTTTCTCAAGTCATTGGCATTTGGGCTGGTTTAAGCAGAAATGAAAGACAGGCTCACGAGAAAAAAATTACCCAAAGAGCTTCACGTAACCGTGGAATAGATTTTGACACATTTTGGGATTGGTATTCGAAGACCAGCGGCACAACCAGAAACGATCTTACAAAAAGTGGACGATGCTTTCTTTGCAGTCGAAAAGAATACCGGAAAAGGTGCTTTGAATGCTGTGCTGGCTCGAAACAGCGTGCAAAAACCATCGGAAAAATATTTTTCAAAATTTTCATAACAGTTTAGTTTGAGAATGTCTGATATATTCAGAATTTAATCAAATTTTGAAATTCATTTATAAAACCTGTATTTCCTTCTACACGAGGAACTATTTTTTGTAGTGGTTAGTTTTATATTTTTTACCAATTTACATATTATTTGTCATATTTTGCTGAACAGTCCCTTCAATGGTTTTTATGCTTTTTGATATATTATACTGCATTTTGCAATGTCATAACAAAAAGTGTAATTGCATAGAACAGGTAAGTGCAATCTCATACTTCCTTATATGACAATCATGTTACAATAAAATACATTGATACCGTAACTATTAGTTGCTTCATCATATAATAAAACACTCACAATACCTTGGAATAAATGTTAGATATTGTTTGATTAAAACTTTATATTACTCCAGAACCTTTTTTTTACAGAGAGGATTTAGAAAAACGTGGGTTAAATTTTTACCCCACCTTGTTATTTATGTTGCGGGATTCGCACCTTGTTATTGTCAGATTAATGTAGGAGTACACTGCTTAATCCTTACAATCACTGAGGTTACCTGTTAGCAGCATCAACTTTATTTTAACTGTTGGCGTGGACATTAAATGAATTATGTATTAAATATGAGGTGGGCCAGTCAAGCAAAGTATCTCATTTTACTAAACATTAAAATTTTGGTTTTTATAAACAGTTTTCTAAATTAATTAAATCTGTAGTTGCTGGTATGTTCCATTTGAGACCTCTCACGTTAATGATTTGTTTTTGGTTCCCCGAATACGTCATAACTAATTTGCTTCGACTTTAGCATTGCTATCTTGCTTGAGAGTGTTTTTGATCATAAAAGGACCCAAGAATGAGTGAGAGCATTTTCAACGAAATAGATTATGAATATCATTGGAAAGATTAAATATTTCAAGATAAACTATTGGAACTTGTGTTTTACCTGTAATTTATATCCTATTTTCATATGAATACGAGACTGCATGAAACTCTATATAGGAAGCAAGCTATGCGCAGATCAGTGGAACAAGGGCGTGGTTAAATCTGTTAAAGTCATATATAAGTTCATTCGAGACAACAGTTGATATAATTCTTACAATGATTCATTGAATCCAGATTGCGTTATCCATTGGTGTAGCTGAGACATATACTGTCAGATTGCGTGAATAATTAAATATAGATGGAATGTATGTAACCAGATTTGTGATAATTTATAACGTTCTTTAAAAATATGAAATAATAATCTTCACGATTACGTTGAATGACTGTCTGAGCTGTGGGATGAGTACTGAACTACAATTGTCGTGTTGTGTGTTTTAAGTGCAATTGGTGTGCTTACTCTGTGTTGTTGTTAGCAAAACTTTACATGAATATTGTGGCAATGCAACTCCAAATACCTATAAAGAAATACGGTCGCTGCAAAATACATTCAGCCCCTCAGACACTGAATCATCTGGCCCTGTTCAAAACTGACAGCTTTGGTCCCTGTGCACATAACAAATAAATTACATTGTCTTACCTCTAAAGCAGCAACGGTAGTACGCGATATATTCTGGCCTCTCACAAAAAATATGAATGCTGGCTAAGGTTCAGCAATGTGCAATATTGGCCATCATACTTGAAATGCACACGAAATTCTTTTGGCTGTTAAATGAGAACATTTAAAAAAATTCAACTTCTTTAAAAAAAATGACCTGGACAGGGAGGCGGTACTGATTATGGTGAATTACTAACACTGGGTTCCTTTAGCAAAACTGGCTTCTAAAAAACATCTGACAGTTGATGTTACATTACTCACAAATGACTGACAAACAAGGAGATTTAAACAGCAAGTATTATCTAACTTCATTAATCCAGCATAAATGCAAATAAAATTAAACATTGCTCTGTTAACAAATATTAGAAACATTAAAAAGTGAAATATCTAACTAGCCTTTTTATCAAAACGGTTTACGTACATTCTGAGGTTACTCAACAATTAACAATTATCATCCAACTCATATATACTAACACCTGGCAAATACAGAAACTGTAATTATTTAACATCTTTCCTTCTCCTTCCAAGTTCAACAATATTGACATACCTAAATTAATCTAACTCTTTGTGGCTTCACGCAGCACACCACAAAAACTGCCTACTGCATTGTACATTCCCTCACAGACAGCTACCTACAACTCTGCGCCCAGTGCTCTCTTACTCCAAGAAAGTAGTACCTTTGGCTGTGTGGTAACACACAGTCAGCGATCCGCATTGTTGAGCCTATCAGGGTCAGTCATCGTTTATAGCACACTAGTTTCATTTTACTTTATTAATAGTCTTATCTTATTCTGGTGCCACATACAAGTGTGCCCCAGTTTACTCCTTTCAAATTAAATTGACAGATCGCGTATTAAAATGTATTTTACATGTTTTGAGGTGTTGGTTGAGCATTTAACATACCCCTGAGATGTTACATAATCTATCCTTTGTGGCCTACAACCATAGCTAGCTTCCTGTAAGATAATGCTAATTGAAAGAAAACAAAGTTATTAAATGGGAGACAGCTTGTTTAATTAAAATACCAGAGATGGCCAAAACTACCATGAAATATGAATACATCTCACATAAACTTATTGGTGATATAACCCGCCAAACTGCTAAAAGGAATTAAGGGTCACTACTAAAATCTGATTATTGCTAAAAGACATGAAAAAATTTTACCCACATGATCAGGAATACAATTAGCTATCAAGGGAACTGTTGACTAACACAAGTGGTGAATACATGACAGAAAAGATAAAAGAACTGCATTTTCGAATATAACCAATCATTGCCGTAACAGTTAATGAGACAAAGTAAAGTCTCAGAAAAGCTTTGGAAAACACCAGTGCTCTCGCCTAAATGCTCTATGGACGTAGATAGTTGGCTGTGATACATCAGCAGAACGAAACCTTAACGCATCATAAGTGACTTTGCACTCACCTTGTCTTGATGAGTGCAAGCATGCCAGATGCTTACCACTCAAGTGATGCACGAGTTCAGAGGATGGCAACAGTAATGGCTGAGAATTCTAAGTTTCCGCACTGGTATCTGATTTCAGCTCTGAGTTGGTGGTATCTCGCTCTGCATGTCTAATCGTTTAGAAGGGTAGTACATTTCTCCCTTCTAGTGGGATAGAAGGCAGAAAGTCTTCCCACTATGTGAGAGGTTACTAGTGATGGCCATACACGGATGTGAGTTCTCTCCACCACTTCCAAAATAATTGCTATAAGCCAATCATGGACCTCTTCACGAAATTTTGAAGCATAATTACAACTCGCCTTCTTTGGGGCTAATGGCTGGATCCCATACTTTTTCTCCTCGCCTTCTGATCTTATATTTGCTAAAAGGCATTCTTTTCACTTTATGCACAATGAAACTTTATAAGAGGCCGGGCTGCTTTCGCCTGTCGAACCACTGCATTCGGTCAGCACGCAGGGTGTACTTGGCTAAGCAGTTGCTTTCAGCAGAAAATTTTTTATGACCCTTGTGGTTGCGCTCCTGACTTTCACATTGCACCCACTACCTAAACGCCCCAGGGTGCAGCACATTACAAGAATCCATCACCATACCAAAAAGAAAAGAGACGGAAGTAATCAGATTTGCAATCATTGGCATTTGTTATTGTTGTCTACAGCTTTCATGCAGCATTAGTGATTTGATTTCATTTGTTAGTCAGATCTGCATGCTGAATTTACGTTATGAGATTCTTTTGGAAAAAAATTGCTGTGTAACAATTTGTATTAATTATAAGAACAGTTAATTAATTTGTTTCCTTCCTCCGCCCCGCCCCTCTCTCTCAGATGTTGCATACTGAATTAAGAAGCAGGGAAACCGCTATTAAGATGACCGTAAGATATATAAACACAACTTTTAAGGAGTAATGTATTGCAACTCAGTGTAGAACAGAATAATGTACCAAAAGCAACATACGAGCTGAAAAAGGTTCATTTCACGGCCTGTTGCCAAACTGAAATAATTTTTTAATTTGCTAAAATACCTTCTTGTGTACTAAGTTTATTGGCCAGTTTCGTTATTTAGTATGACGGTAATATTCCATTGCTCCTAGAGTGATGACATGATCTACAGAAGAAAATGAATATAAGCTGTTTACTGTACAAAATTCTTCCTTATGACAACATCCTACTGAAAGCAACATCAGAAAAGTACTTTCGTGAGTAAACAGCGAGAAACGTTTAAAAATCACTTCGAAATTTCCTGTAAACAATGCTGCACAGATGAAGCTTACTCGTCATGAGTCCTCTAGTTTGATAAGACTCACCCTGAATTCCTCTCCTGTGCCAAACTCTTCATTTCAGAGTAGCTCTTATTCATTGGATAATTTGCATTCTCTGCCTTCCCCGACAGTTCTTCTCCCTACGGGTACCTCATCTCTTAACACTGTAACTTCTGCTTTCCATGTCCGTCCCTGCAGATTGTTTATACAATCATTCTTACCTTATCAGTCCACTTAATTTTTATCATCGTTCTACAGCACCACCCCTTAAATGTTTAAGTCCTTGTCTTTTGCGCTTTCCCCACAGACCACGATTCACTTCCCCATTGTACTGTGCTCCAGGCATATACACTCAGAAATTTCTTCCACAAATTCATACTACTGGACTTATTTCGAGCAGGAATTCCTTCTTTGCCAATGCTAGCGAGCTTTATGCACCCATCTTGCTTCGTCTGTTACGTGTTACTTTGTATTCAATGCAGCAGAATTCCTTCACTTCAGCTACTTCATGAATGTAACAGTACTGGTAAGCGTCATTACTTTCGTCTTGCTTCGGTTTACTCGCAGTCCATATTCCATGCTTAGAAACTGTTGACTTTATTTAGTAAGTTCTGCAATTCTTCCTCGCTTTGACAAAAAATAGCAGTGTCATTAGTGAATCTTTTCGTTGATATTTTTCCAACATGCTTGGTTTGGGCAGCAGTTGAACACTAATTAATCACGGTGGTTCCCCCAGTGCTTTCGATTTCTGGTATCAAGACCAGTCGTCACCGTCTCCTAAAGATTACTAGATAAAAGGCCCTAGCTCAACTGTTCGACAGGGTACTAAGAAGATCGGCAACGAGATAATGCACTTTCACTAGTTCCAAGAGAAAACATAAAAAATACGACGAAATGGCGATAATTAAAGGGAATCCCATGTTGAAGTACTGGTGCCTCTTGACCACAGCCCTCCCTAACCTGCTCATGATTTACTGTGGATATACAGGGTGAAAAGTATTTAAACCGACAAACTCTGGGAGGTTGTAGTGGGCATCTAAACAAATATTTTTCCCTAATGTCATTTTTTCGTATGAGGAGTAGAGGAAGATTTCTCTGGTGGCAAATTAATTAAACCAACAAACACTTTACCATTTTCTTATGACCAAGAGACAACACATTAACACAACCCAATTTCAACTACAGTAGATTTTCAAATATGCCTATATTGACACGTAAACATAGCTTACACGGTCGGATCATGTTCTTACACGGACCATAACCCTAGGAGTATCCTGAATTGTTCCTGCTGCTGCTACTATCCGGGCAACCAGATCCTCTTCTGACGCAACAGGAGTTGCGTAAACAAGGTTGCGCATCTCTCCCCACACAAAAAAGTCCATAGGGGACATATCTGAGGATCTACACTCCTGGAAATGGAAAAAAGAACACATTGACACCGGTGTGTCAGACCCACCATACTTGCTCCGGACACTGCGAGAGGGCTGTACAAGCAATGATCACACGCACGGCACAGCGGACACACCAGGAACCGCGGTGTTGGCCGTCGAATGGCGCTAGCTGCGCAGCATTTGTGCACCGCCGCCGTCAGTGTCAGCCAGTTTGCCGTGGCATACGGAGCTCCATCGCAGTCTTTAACACTGGTAGCATGCCGCGACAGCGTGGACGTGAACCGTATGTGCAGTTGACGGACTTTGAGCGAGGGCGTATAGTGGGCATGCGGGAGGCCGGGTGGACGTACCGCCGAATTGCTCAACGCGTGGGGCGTGAGGTCACCACAGTACATCGATGTTGTCGCCAGTGGTCGGCGGAAGGTGCACGTGCCCGTCGACCTGGAACCGGACCGCAGCGACGCACGGATGCACGCCAAGACCGTAGGATCCTACCCAGTGCCGTAGGGGACCGCACCGCCACTTCCCAGCAAATTAGGGACACTGTTGCTCCTGGGGTATCGGCGAGGACCATTCGCAACCGTCTCCATGAAGCTGGGCTACGGTCCCGCACACCTTTAGGCCGTCTTCCGCTCACGCCCCAACATCGTGCAGCCCGCCTCCAGTGGTGTCGCGACAGGCGTGAATGGAGGGACGAATGGAGACGTGTCGTCTTCAGCGATGAGAGTCGCTTCTGCCTTGGTGCCAATGATGGTCGTATGCGTGTTTGGCGCCGTGCAGGTGAGCGCCACAATGAGGACCGCATACGACCGAGGCACACAGGGCCAACACCCGGCATCATGGTGTGGGGAGCGATCTCCTACACTGGCTGTACACCACTGGTGATCGTCGAGGGGACACTGAATAGTGCACGGTACATCCAAACCGTCATCGAACCCATCGTTCTACCATTCCTAGACCGGCAAGGGAACTTGCTGTTCCAACAGGACAATGCACGTCCGCATGTATCCCGTGCCACCCAACGTGCTCTAGAAGGTGTAAGTCATCTACCCTGGCCAGCAAGATCTCCGGATCTGTCCCCCATTGAGCATGTTTGGGACTGGATGAAGCGTCATCTCACGCGGTCTGCACGTCCAGCACGAACGCTGGTCCAACTGAGGCGCCAGGTGGAAATGGCATGGCAAGCCGTTCCACAGGACTACATCCAGCATCTCTACGATCGTCTCCATGGGAGAATAGCAGCCTGCATTGCTGCGAAAGGTGGATATACACTGTACTAGTGCCGACATTGTGCATGCTCTGTTGCCTGTGTCTATGTGCCTGTGGTTCTGTCAGTGTGATCATGTGATGTATCTGACCCCAGGAATGTGTCAATAAAGTTTCCCCTTCCTGGGACAATGAATTCACGGTGTTCTTATTTCAATTTCCAGGAGTGTAGCAGGCCATCGTACAGGACCACCTCTACCCATCCACGTTTCTGGGAACCGTCGGTCCAGTAATCGACGCACACGACGACTGAAAAGTGCCGGCGCCCCATCATGTCGGAACCACATGCGTTGTCTTTTAGGGAGCGGGTAGTTGATAAACCCGCTGTGCATCTCGTCCGTTGTGGTGCGCTACGTAGTACGCACCAACCATATCAATGTACTCACTCCAGGTGTATCTCTCCATTAGCGAACAGAGACAATGCACTACTACACTGGTGGACAGTAGCTGCTTACAACTGAAGAGCGTAATACGCCCTCTAACAACTGAAGATCGTACTACGGCCTCCAGCGGTTTAAATAATCCTCATAGGAAAAAAATGACATTAGGGAAAAATATTTGTTTAGATGTCCCCTACAACCTCCCAGAGTTTGTCGGTTTAAATACTTTTCAACCTGTATGCAGCGTTCTAGATCTGAGGGATGCGTGCAGGCGCTCGCCGTTTACGTCTTCTGCTCTGCTCCCTTTGCGTCAAGGTCGAGGGCGCGACCCGTTTTGGGGGCCCCGCTGCCGGTATGCACGGGTGGCGGACCGCTCATTACAGAGGCCAGCCCGCCAGAACAGAACAGAGCGGGGCGGAGCGGAATACTCGTCAAGTTACTCGCGGCCGGGAGGAGCCACTCGCCGCCAGGCCCTCGAATTGAAAGTTGGGCGACTGGCGCCGCCGCAGCGCCGCCATGATGGGAAAAGTTGGCCCTGCGTGTCGGCCAGGCGGCCAGGGCGGCCCTCCGCCTGGAGGCTGGTGGCTGGTGGCTGCCGCTGCTTAGGCTGCGTGCGCGGCCCACCAGGCGCCTAGTCGCCTGCTCGAGGACTTTCTCAGGAGGCCGTCGCCGGTAGCTGCACAGTGGCTGGCGGCTGTGTCGTCCTGCTAAGGGTAGCACAAGACAAAGGCGCAACAACAGCCCAGAGAGCTTCTACTTCAAGAAGTGCTAGGGATCGCCTGTTGCAGAGGTCGATGCCATCCCCCTATGACACTACGTCTGGTAGCTATCGAACAAAACTCACCCAATCTATTGAGACTATCAATAGGCAGAACTTCGGGATTAGATCTCTTCGTGACCCTCCGCACCTGAAAAAGCATTATCGTTTCTATATTTCTTCAGCTTCAGCTATGGCGTCTCCAGGGCCATGGATCAAATTTTCTTCTTACATGCCCGCATCTCGTGGTCGTGCGGTAGCGTTCTCGCTTCCCACGCCCGGGTTCCCGGGTTCGATTCCCGGCGGGGTCAGGGATTTTCTCTGCCTCGTGATGGCTGGGTGTTGTGTGCCGTCCTTAGGTTAGTTAGGTTTAAGTAGTTCTAAGTTCTAGGGAACTGATGACCATAGATGTTAAGTCCCGTAGTGCTCAGAGCCATTCTTCTTACATCTCCAGAACTTCTGCATACTTTCCTTCTGCCCCGTTCTTCTTCAGAAATTTTCAGTATCCCCTTCTGCTGACTTCTCTTCTGTGTCCTTTTCCCGTATCCACTTCTGTCATAGATTACGATCGCTGTGTGCAGTCTACCTTTCCTTCCAACCTATTCCCAATTGAACCTAGTCCTCCGTGAGAGGAACAACCGCCGCGTGGGGTTAGCTGAGCGGTCTAGGGCGCTGCAGTCATGGGCTGTGCGGCTGGTCCCGGCGGAGGTTCGAGTCCTCCCTCGGGCATGGTTGTGTGTGTTTGTCCTTAGGATAATTTAGGTTAAGCAGTGTGTAAGCTTAGGGATTGATGACCTTAGTAGTTAAGTCCCGTAAGATATCACACACATTTGAAAATTTTTTTGAGGAACAACCCACTTAGTTAGTCCTCCCTCATCTGCCCCGTTCACTATTCGTCATTCTCTCTGTATTCGTCTTGATCACAGGTCCAGTAAATGTTACCAATTATGTTGAGTCCCATAGTGCTCAGAGCCATTTTAACCATTTTTTGTTATTCTTTTCAGTCTGATTTTTCCTCTTCATGCTCTGGTGAATCTCTCCCCTAGGTCTTTGCACCCATCTCTCACCACCTCATTTACGGCCCAGTATTTTCCTCTCTCGTTTTCTAGTTGTACCATTCTTTCTAGCATTACCGCCACAGCAGTGTTAAGTACTGCACTATTGGCCGTTGGCTCTCGACGTCTGATCTTCTGATTTTACCTGTCCGTAGAGGCAATTGAAAATTAGGTATCTTGCTTTCTCCATCTGCTGATCAAATGTTATCCTTCCTCTTCCCTCAAAAGAAAAAAAAATTAAAATAAATAAATAAATAAATAAAGATTGAAATGGCTCTGAGCACCATGAGACTTAACTGCTGAGGTCATCAGTCCCCTAGAATTTAGAACTACTTAACCTAACTAACCTATGGACATCACACACATCCATGCCTGAGGCAGGATTCGAACCTGCGACCGTAGCGATCGTGCGGTTCCAGACTGTAGCGCCTAGATCCGCTCGGCCACATCGGCATGCCCCTTCCCTTAATGCCTCCTAAAATGGTATTCCTATCGATCTCTTCTAAATTGTAAGAAGCAGCAGAAAGTTTTCGTTCCAATAGAACGGCTATAATGGCTATAAGTACAGACATTTCTATTGCAGACGTGTTATATCCATTACAAGTCGCCTGTTTCTAGGTTGTTTAGTACCTCCAAGCACATGCCAGAAGAGCAAGCCATTTATGCTTATTTCCCCCTGCGTAGAACGTCAGGTGTAGAAGTACGGACGCAAAACAGCAAGTCTATACTGACAGGTGTTGTACGCTTAGCGCAGAAAACATGAGGCCGTAAAGTTTGTAACGAGTTTGTGGGAAGACTGTTGATGCAGGGAAGAAACCAGAAATACACTGATGAGTGTACACATTAAAGTACCACATACAGAATTACATGCACTTATGCCTGTTACGCCCTGTGTACACCATCCTCACATATCCGTCCCTCTATACATCCCTGAAGCTAACACACAGTATCTTTTATTTCTGGAAGGCTTAACGGGTTCCCATTCTTGAAACTGGTCACCACCACCCTGTGGATTAGTCCCACTGCGTTTTGTCACGTAACTGAAAACCCAACACCGAACATTCCTTTTCATCTGCGAGTTTCTGCTACATACGTTCCAACCATAACCACTGGCAAGACAATCCCCTATTCGTGAACAATGGACATAAATAAAATCTTAATTACAAACAGTAAAGGTGAAGTTCCGACCTTGAAACTTGGTGATTAACTTATCAGGTGAATACGAAATACGAGGTTCCATACGAGGTGTATTTGTCATTTTGCGCAATGAAAGTACAGATGTGTCCAGAGAGCAAAACTGTATTTGCTTGAGTCACGACTTCCAGAATTGCAAGGCGCCATCGTAGCATCTATGAAACACAATCGCAAGAGATAAGTGAGGCAGTTCGTCTGCTTCCTGTATATAGAGTTACCGCATCATCGCATTGCCGAACCTGTATCATGCTTACGTTTACAGAGTGTTAAGTAGTTGATAGTAGCTGTATTTAGAACATTCAGAGTTCGAGGCCTACTGACTTACTGTATAACGCAGCTTTGCCTAAATTTTTTTATGCTTTGGACATTCTTCTGTATGACTTTGTATACAATGGTAAGGAGAGGTGGGCTACACAGTGATACAGCAGCTATTATCATAGGAATGCTGGACAGGAGCAGAAATGATTAGCGAACAAATTAATACAACAAACAGAAGGTATATTTGAATTTCTTGAAACGAACGAAGAATCATTATTAAAAAAGTGATTCAAATGGCTCTGAGCACTATGGGACTTAACATCTGAGGTCATCAGTCCCTGGAACTTAGAACTATTTAAACCTAACTAGCCTGACATCACACACACATCGATGCCCGAGGCAGGATTCGAACCTGGGACCGGTGCGGTCGCGCGGCTCCAGACTGAAGCGCCTAGAACCGCTCGGCCACACTGGCCGGCAGTCATTATAAATAATGCAGCAAGAAGAAGAGTTCACCTATCACGATGTGAGCTAAGATGATTCTCTCCGTGCTGAAGCACGTACGAACGTTGGATTCGCCACGATGAGGTTCCTAGTGCAAATGGGTTGAGTCGAGGCCGGCCATTCTATATCGTGTATACTTATATGTATATGATGTCTGTTCTATCTGAAATGTCCGGAAGAACAGACACCATATCCATATAAGTATATATTTCTGGTAATATCGGCCATGACCTGCTTCTACTGTGCGAATGCACACATATTCCATGAACTCTTACAGGACTTGGTAAGTACGTCTTCCACGAGTAATGAGTGTGCTGGGGTAAGACACTACGAATGTAGTGTGTGGACATACAAGGTGAGAATGTGGGTCTCGCGGAAGGAGTGCGTCAGATAGTCCCTGCAGTCGCACTATCCTATGTGCCCTCGGTGGTTCAGATGGGCAGAGCCTCTGCCATGTAAACAGGAGATCCCGGGTTCAAGTCCCAGTCGGGGCACACATTTTCACCTGTCCCCGTTGATATGTATCAACGCCCGTCAGCAGCTGAAGGTATTAATATAATTCTAATTTTATTCTATATCGTGGCTGCAGAGTCCACTCATAGTCCAGAGCTGCTAAATGTGTGACGCAGCAGGCGTGCATCATTGGGTCCACCGGATCCTGCACGACCGCTGTCGGTGTTGGACGGAAACTCCGATTCCACTGCCAACTGTGACACGCCAGTAGGATGGCATCGATACATGATACCACAGAAATCAAGGGTCACATCTGTATAAATAATTCCTCGCTTGTTTACTTCAGTCGTAGCAGTAGAGAGCTATAAAAATAAGTATCAGTACTAAATAAAGAGTTGTGTTATATGTCTGTGTGTATTAATCAATTGACTGTTCCTTTTAATTACCAGTAGACACAGAATGAGAATACAACACTAGTGCTTGCCTATTTAACTTAGCATCAAGGCAACAACTTGTAAAGCATCAGAAAGCAAAATGGTATAAGGAATATTTAGACCAATGACAAAAGGTGATCCATGCATAGAGTGAACGTTGCAGAACCTTAAGTAAGTTCTGATGAATCTGATTGTGTAAGTATGTACACTGATGGGAAAAAAATCTCAACAGGCAAAAATAATTAATTTTGGGGTAACGAAATTTGGGAATACATTTGTCTAGGTAACATACTTAAGTGAATAACTTTGCAAGATCGCAGTTTAATGTTAGCACGAGCTAAGCCATTGAAAATGTGAAGTGCTTGTATAATACCCAGTGTAACCACCAGAATCTTGAATCTAGGCATATAAATGAGTTTGCATTTTGTTGTTCAGTTTCCGGATATCAGTTTGTGCGAATTCCATGCCTGTTGCACCTGTCGGTCAATACAGGGGTTGTTAATAATGTTCCTGAATGACACTGGAGTTGTTGTTAGATGATGTCCCATATGTACTCGACTGGACACAGATCTGGTGTTCGAGCAGGCCAAGACAACGCATTAACCCTCCATGGCGGTATGTGAGCATGCATATATTGATAGAAAACACCGCTGCAATGCTGTTCATGAGTGGCAGCACAAGAGATCGAATCACAACATTGATGTACAAATGTGGCGTCAGAGTGCAAGGGATAATCACAAGAGTGCTTCTTCTGTCGTACGAAATCGCATCCTAGACCACAGCTCCAGGTGTAGATCCACTGCTTGTTGGCCTCCTCCTAACCAACACACGGCCACCGCTGACACCGAGGCAGAACCAGATTTCAGGAGAAAACATAACTGCCCTCCACCCTGCCCTCCACTGAGCTCTCGCTTGACACCGCTGAAGTCGCAAATGGCAGTGGTTTGGGGTCGGTGTAACCCACGCAACAGGGCGTCTTGCTCTGAGCTATGATTGAAGTAACCGATTTTGTAACGGTTCGTTGTGTTACTGTGGTGCCAACTGACGCTCAAACTGCTGTTGTAGATGCTATACGATGCGCCAAAGCGATACGCTTAACACGATGAGTTTTGCTCTTGGTTGTGCCACGTGGCCGTCGGGAGAACGGTCTTGTTGAACCCATACATTCTAGTGACCACAACCGCTGCAATCAGGTACAGTGTCTATATCGCTTTCTAGTGTTTCTACAGTATCACAGAAGGAGCATCGAATTTCTCATCCATCTATTACACGACCTCGTTCAAACTCAGTGAGCTGCCGATAATGGCTTCTTTGTGGCCTTAAAGGCATTCTTGACTGAATAAACTCACCATGTCCAATCTAACGACCGTTAGAGCACGTATGTATGGCACACATGATTTACATCCTCACTGCGGCGCTACTAGCAACACTCTTATAAGGACATCACACACATCCATTCCCGAAGCAGGATTCGAACCTCGGACCGTAGCGGTCGGAGGTTCCAGACTATAGCGCCTAGAACCGCACGGCCACTGCGGCCGGCCGTCTTTTTCATCAATCTACACTGGCGAAAGAAAAAAGTCGCTAGACAAGGAAGGAATTGTGCGACATAAATGGAATTTGGTAGGAGTGTTTCTACAGCTGTGGTTGATGTCTATTGCGCGAAATCTGAATAGACATCAACCACAGCTGTAGAAACACTCCTACCAAATTCCATTTATGTCGCACAATTCTTTCCTTGTCTTTCGACTTTTTTCTTTCGCCAGTGTAGATTGATGAAAAAGACGGCCGGCGGGAGTGGCCGTGCGGTTCTAGGCGCTATAGTCTGGAACCGAGCGACCGCTACGGTCGCAGGTTCGAATCCTGCTTCGGGAATGGATATGTGTGATGTCCTTAGGTTAGTTAGGTTTAATTAGTTCTAAGTTCTAGGCGACTCAAGACCTCAGAAGTTAAGTCGCATAGTGCTCAGAGCCATTTCAACCATTTGAAAAAGACGAGTATTACTGTTTTTCTGGGCCGGATGACCTTCCTTCCACCACCCCAAACCCCCTGGGACGTAAGTAGTGTACCCTAGCTGTCTGCGTCTAGTATATAAGTCATGAAATAGTGCGAACGTTTCCAAAGGTCTGTGAGTCGTGTAACTGAGGCGGAACGTGGGGACCAGTCCGGTATTCACCTAGCGGGATGAGGGAAACCGCCTGAAAACAACATCCACGCTTGTCGGCATACCGACCCTCGCCCTTAATCCGCAGGGCGGATCCGACCTGGGGCCGGGGCGCCTACCCGAGTCCAGGAAGCAGCGCAGTAGCGCTCTCAGCTACCCTGGCGGGCTCCCTGCACCACCTCTCCCGATATTAAAAACCTTAACACACAAACGTAGGCTTCCGCGGCCATTGTTTCGTTTAACAGAATCAGAAACAAGTGAAAGATTTTCTTCGCACAACGAAAGATGTAGTTGACAACCTACATGCTGCTGGAATTTACGAAATCAGGTGCGAAAGTGGATTAGTATATGAAGGCGAGATGGGGCCACCCATATGCACACGGATATATGAACACGAAAGATGTACCCGCCTAAGACAACACACAAAGTCAGCGGTGGCAGAACATTAGGATGAGTGCGGCAAAGATACTGATTTTGGTGAAGCCAGACACTTCAATCTGATTTGCGAATTATCCATGTAGATGAAGCTCGCGTACTGGCGAAATAACCTATTACTTTCGGGAGAAAGATTAGGGAGCCAACACAAATAGCCAAGCTAGCCGCCAACACGAACAGAGAAGACGGGTATGACTTCCGACGTCTTCGATGTCACCAACAACAGCTTTACGGGACGATAGATCACGTGAAGCAATCCACACAGGCGCTAGGGAGATCGCAGCGGCCTCAGGTACATAGAGTACTGGCTCCTCAGCCAGCGATAGAAAGCAGGAAAACAACGCAACGTCACAACTGCCGCCTGGTTTTCCATTCGCCGACTTCCACCAATCAGAGACGGTAATGAAAACACCAATCACAATCTACCAACCAAGAAATAATAAAAAGACCAACAAAGAACTTCTGACAACCCTAACCTGCATCCTTAACAGCCTATCCGAATTAATTAATACCCACTTCTGCAGGTATATAAGAAAAGAAGTCTTCTCATTCAGCAGTATACAAAAACATCATGAAGAAACTCGCTTTCAACAGCGACCGAAACGTCGGTAGCTTCTACATATTGACAATGCCGTCACAAACCCAGAAATATTTTATTAACATTTACAAAATTATCCCTAACAGATTTATCAAATTTTAAAATTTTGAAAGTAGGTTTACTAAAAATTACGCATTACTGAATAATGTTACTTAAATGGACTATACTGACGAAAAATGGTGCAAACACCGAATGGAATGTATGACTGCAGTAAATAAATTTCGAACTGTATAAACTTTCTACAAACATAGATAGTAAAACCAAATTTGTTTTATTAGTATGCTGTATAGTAAAGAGCAGATTTTAATCGTCAATAACCTATGAAATTTAAATAAAAGAAAAGTGGACAGGATTACTAATTTAGAAATTATACTTTCCAGAAAATGTTTTATTTTTATTATACTTTTAATTTCCTTACTTTCAGTGAATCAAATTCATTCAATCTGAAGTCGACTTTAGAGACAGTGTCGAATTCTATGGGTAATATTTCGTAGCTGAATTTCACAATCGTCTTTCTCCCGTACTCGGTTTTCAATACCTTTCTAGGATCCTTGCATTGCTGAAACTGGCTTCATATGATCCTGCGATTACTGACTTCAAGAAACCGTCATAGTTACTTTGGTGCCTGAACAACAGAAAATATGTTAGTTTACACGAGTGTTCAACTTACATTAGCAGAGAATAGCTACCTACTTGCACACTCCATAATATTATTAACCATGCACAGAGGTCTTATGCTTGAATTCTAATTTTATTTGCACAGCAAATCGTATCAGCCGAAATAACTGGGTGTGGTGGCGAAGTGGTTGCACTACCGTCACGCCTCACCCCAGACCTCAGTCGACAGAAGTCGGCGCCAATTGGAAGCATTCCGTCAAATAGCATACCTTCTTCAACAGCCGCAAGCCAGTCTTTGAGATCCTACAAGGGGCAATCAAAAAATTTCCGTTTTAAGGCAGTACTGACCAGGATCGGTACGCCAATCATGCAAAGTCGCCCTGAGCGTTGAGGCTATTATCCCACCGGCGCCCCAGGCTGAAGATACTAGAGATGGGCAAAACTGTTCTTTTCAGAGATTGGATCAGAACTGTTCAATCCCTGAAATGAATTAGCTCTTTTTCATGACTCACCACTCATTTACAATAGAAAATAAATGGAAGGCACATTGCCCTTTAAACTTGGTTTATTCCAGTACTATACCTGTATTTTGATCTTATTTGATCCTATTTTGAAGTAACACAAATAATGAGTAAGAAATTTGTATTGTTTATTGAAAATTCCACGATATGACAAAGTTTTTGATTATTGATTTATTTTGCACTATCGTGGTTTTTTGGGTGATCGGAAAATGTTGTAACTTGAGATTTACGTTAACAATATATTTGGCTATAATGTATTAAAATTTCATTAACCTCATACAAATACATCGCAAGCCATATATTTTTAAAGTGAACGTTTCATTCTGAAGACGCTTAAAATCGCAAAATCCGTACCAGAATAAGAAAAAAATATATAAATTTGACTGTAAAACGAAAGTGCTGCATATAGCCTTACGCAGAATAAAACAAGGAAAATATTGGTGTATCACACTTTGCAATACGTTTATCGGTTCGCTCGTAATTAAAGCGTAAATTCGAGTGTCCATAATAAAAATCCTATAGTAAGAGGAGTCATCAGGAACCTAATCTAATCAGTTTAAACAAATAAAAATAAAATAAAAACAATTGATGTATACATAACATAATAATGTAATATACATAGCGGTATTACTACGAAGAACAATATCCAGTAGGGACGAACTCCGATGCAGAGGCGCTGAGTCGAGCAGGTCGAGCCGCGAGCTGTATTA
Source organism: Schistocerca cancellata (assembly GCF_023864275.1). Classification (NCBI taxonomy): domain Eukaryota; kingdom Metazoa; phylum Arthropoda; class Insecta; order Orthoptera; family Acrididae; genus Schistocerca; species Schistocerca cancellata. The sequence goes on along the minus strand of NC_064627.1, from coordinate 106,071,511 downwards.
CTGCGTGAGCTGAGACCGCAGAGACCAGAGTGACACCTGAGTCGCTTTGCTCAACGCTCTGGCTAGAGTCGAGACGGTGGGGTGAGCGTTGAACGGGCGTGTTCCGAGGGTGGGGGTAGCAGTGAACTCACCCGCTCCGAGACAAATCGTCCGTTCCCTTGCGAGCAGGTTGCTGCAAGTAGTTCCTATGTTATCCGCTAGGTGGCTCTCTGTCCTGTTGCTCGTATCAACTGCCCAGAGGGCAGGACGTGCGACTGAAACGATCGCCAACAGAGTGCGATGCGAAGTTAAGCTGCGCCAAGGCCCTGCACGCGGCAGACGACGCACAGAGACGGCACGGCATATGTGAAACACAAAATCCAATGGGGCACTGCACGATGCAGGCAGCCAAGGTAGAAGCAGGGCAGAGGCCGGCGCTGGCTGTGTTGTGTTGTGTGGCGTGCACTGTGCTCTGACCAGCATAGGCGCTGCTGATATGCTCCGTCTCTCTCTCTATATATCTCTCTCTCTCTCTCTCTCTCTCTCTCTCTCTCTGCCGTGGGAAACGTTTGGAGCTACCGTTCTTTTTTTCTGAATCACTGATTGTTCACTCCTTTGAAAGATTCAACTCTATGAATTAGTTCAAGAGCGGATCCCCCATCTCTAGAAGATACTCGTTTGGTAAAACACCGTGTCCTGATGAGTTAGTTAATGCCTGCTGCACATCCTCGACCTCAGAAGACTGTAGCGCCTACAACCGTTCGGCAACCCCTGCCGGCTTTTTTTACGGTATGGGGACGCACGTTATCGTGAAGCAGCGGCTCCCCTTCTCGCTGCTTTCCCTGACAACGGTAGTTTTCGACAGACATGTTGCACCATACACAGCCTTCATTGTCTGAATGATGTCTACCTGTGTTTATCCTTGGGCATCCAAGGGAAGAATGAAAGAACGATGGACCAGTTTCGACGCTTTTCATAATAACGTCACCACAGTTCATGATTCCGTATTTACCACAAGTACGTCCGCAAGTACTCGAGTAGCACACTAATCCCCTGCCTCCATGCCGGTGATAATATACCAGCATCGGAGTCGCGCTTCGTTGGGTATACGAGGTGCGGCTAGAAAAAAACCGGACTGATGCTGGAAAAAACATTTATTTACAATTTCATGTTATCTCCTTCAATGTACTCTCCTCCTCGGTCTCTACACCGCTCCATACGAATTTTCCAGTGTTCATAGCAATGCTGCAGATCATTTTCGGTAAGTCCATACATTACTTCCGTCGCTTTTTCTTTTACTGCTTCAACAGTCTCAAATCTAGTTCCTTTCAAAGCTGACTTGACTTTAGGGAAAAGAAAAAAGTCACAGGGGGCCAAATCAGGTGAGTAGGGTGGATGATCTAAGATGGGAATGTTGTGTTTTGCCAAAAACGTCTTCACTGTGAGCTGGGGCATTGTCTTGGTGAAGGATCCATGACTTTTTTTCTCCACAAATCGTTCCGTTTTCTCCGTAATCGCTCGCATAGGGTAGCCAGGACGCTAATGTAGTAATGCTGATTCACTGTTTGTCCCTCTGGTACCCAATCAATGTGCACAATCCCTTTGATGTCAAAAAAAAAAAAAAACAATCATCATTGCCTTGAATTTGATTTTGACATTCGTACTTTTTTTGTCACGGAGAACCAGGAGTATTCCAATGCATCGATTGGCGTTTAGTTTCGGGATCGTAAGTAAAAAACCACGATTCATCGTAAGTAACAACATTTTGTAAGAAGGTGGGATCACTTTCAATGTTTTCCAGGATGTCAGAACAAATCATTCTTCGGCGTTCCTTCTGTTCAATTGTGAGACACTTTGGAACCATTTTTGAACACACTTTGTTCATGTTGAAACTTTCATGAAGAATCTGCCTAACACTTTCCTTGTCAACTCCTGTTAACTCAAACACTGCTCTGATTGTTAAACGGCGATCTTGTCGAACAAGTTTACCAATTTTTTCAATGTTTGCATCAGTTTTTGCTGACAATGGTCTGCCAGTGCGAGTGTCATCACTGGTGTCTTCGCGGCCATCTTTAAATCGTTTAAACCACTCAAACACTTGTGTTCGCGGTAAACAATCATCGCCGTACACTTGTTGTAACATTACAAACGTTTCACTTGCAGATTTTCCTAGTTTGAAACAAAATTTGATGTTAACACGCTGTTCTTTCTGTACACTCAAAATTTTCCGACGCACAGACAAAACGTCTACTACTTGAAACAGACGCCACGGGCAGACTGAGTGCAGGAGGCAGATGAAACTCGAGCAGTAGGCAGAGCGAGAGTCACGTGACAGGCCACGCGACTTTCAGCCTTATTGCATTCGTTTTATTGTTTCACCAGTACTAGTCCGGTTTTTTTCTAGCCACACCTCGTACACTTCAACAACGCCCCTCAAACAGAACCTTTTTGGTCGCCCCTTACATAGCACCATACCGAAGAAGCGGCCATTGTTGAATATGAGGGGCTTGTTTAAGTGGCAGCTATGTGGCACAACAGCAGTGTTGCTACACAGACCGTGTTAGGTACGGACGTCTGTTGGATTGTAGACGTTTCGTTATACTGCTACAAGGACGGAGTACATCTACTGTTGCGATTCGAGGGAGAGGTTTCTACTCGTAGGAGGAAGATGGTGGTAAGGGTAGGAGAACATACGTACCGCTCCTGATTAATTCCTAAAACAATGTTTCTTCCCAGTGGTTTTTAGTTTTTTGCATCCCTCTGCGCCTGCGCCCATGGTATGGTCTATTATCTCGCCACCACTTCGGTTCGATCCTGATGGTAAATACTCTCCGCTATGTGTAACGACTTGCAAGTGACTCTCTGGTTCCAATAGAAGGTGTGCAGTTTGCCTGTAGTCTGCTAGAATGAGCAGACGCTTAATCGTGACACGGCAGTGTCAATCTGCCTGTCGTGCGGATGACAGGTTCGACGGTTTAATGGCTGGCAGCATGTGTGACGTATCGGCCACGGCGGAGGAAGAACAGACGCGCCGCGGCACTCTGCGTGTGACAGCCAACAGCCAGCAGCCCGTGCTCAACCCCCTTCCCGCCCCCCCCCCACCCCCGCCACCCCACTCCCGCGGCTAATGAGGCTGCGCGGACACGCCGCGGCAATTAGCGCTCCGTCAACTGTCTTGTCCCGCTCCCGCCCACGCGCCGGCAGCCAGGTGCGTCGCCTCCTCAGCCGGGCCCCTGCCACCTGTCCCGCTGTCGGCTTCGTACGAGGCGAGGTGCCGGCAATCTCGCACGAGACACGCGCTACTCCGTGCTACGATCGACGCAGCTGCACGCTTCGAAAGCACTAAAATCACCCTCTTCTAAACTCTTCTGCTCGTTTTATCTTGCGTTCTTGTTACGTACTACTTCAGGGGATCATCACCGCTACGACATAGACGTTCACATCTGAGAGGGAAATGAACATAATGGGCCTGCCACGGATCAGCTACATAACAATAAACAAAGTAGTCGTCAAGTCTGTACATTACCTCATAATGACGCCTTTCACGAGTGGTTGTCGCACTTGCAGGTAAAACTTCCTGACTGTATGGTCCTGCTCTATGAACCTTTTTTGTTATTGATGTTTCTTCCACAGCTGCGTTTCACTTTTTCAGAGGTTCTCCCGTTTCCGCCGTGTCTTGCTGAGTGACGAGTCGAGCATCGGAGAGCAGCTTAAGTACCGTGAAAAGGGATGGTGGTGAAAGTTGACACGTGATCGGCTCAGATAATCCATGGGGATTGGGTTGTTTTGGGGAAGGAGACCAGACAGCGAGGTCATCGGTCTCATCGGATTAGGGAAGGACGGGGAAGGAAGTCGGCCGTGCCCTTTGAAAGGAACCATCCCAGCATTTGCCTGGAGCGATTTAGGGAAATCACAGAAAACCTAAATCAGGATGGCCGGAAGCGGGATTGAACCGTCGTCCTCCCGAATGCGAGTCCAGTGTTTAACCACTATAGTCAATGCCAACGATAAAGCTATCGAACTGTCGTCGGTCTCTCCTTTATTGAAGAGGTAAGTGATCAGACCGGTACTATTCTGAAGAAAGACAACATCAGACTCTTCATCTCTGAGAAGGTTACATGCCCTCCTTTATCGACATGCAGGGCATGGAAGACTCTATGTAAGTTTGACTGTGTTCACGCCAGAATTACACAGAAGCCTGAATACACGTCTCAGGGAACGCAGAATCATTTGCCGAATAGGCAAAGCAGAAAATCAGCTGTAGAACACCGTTGTCTTCAATAAGGAAATCATGAAGAGAAGTTTTCCGAAGCTGAAATTTTATCTGTAATGACGAAATATTATCCACAGCTATATAGAGAAGCCATAAAAGTATAAACATGGGTAAAATTTTAATACAAAATAAGAATCCATGGAACTTAATGGTATATGCACAGTAGCTATACAGAATCGACAGATTTATATTTGACACACGATCTTGCGACCTTGGCAAAGATTATCCCTGACGATCACATGTGAAGGGCTTATTTGAATAGTGGTACAAGTCCATTTTTCTTCATTCTGTATATATATTTGAATATTTCTGGTATCTCAACTGCAGATTTTTCAGCGCCCATTTAATTTTAGGACTCTGTAGCTGCGAATGAGCAAAACTGGACTTGTATCGCTACTGAAATCAGCCCTTTATGTAAACTTCTACCGTTCCTCCCTTCAGCTCTGTAGATATTGCCCTCCAACACCTGACAAGACTCAGTGCAATCAGGAACACCTTTGAGAATGTCCGAAGCACTTCCAGACGAAATTTCAGAAAAAAAATTAAGGTTCATGAAAAACCACCATACAATACGGAAGTTCCACCAGCAAGTGTCATGTTGAGAACTAGGTGTGATCTGGAGGTGTCAGCCGTCGCCAGATTCTTTCAGCTGCACCTCATGGAATCAAAGAGCGACTCAAAGTGTGACTCCAGACGATTTATACTCGATTTCTCAAAGCCGCAACAGAAAAGTTAAATCCTTCTGCCTCCTAGGCAACCAATCGAACCCAAAATTTGCGTCCCCATTTCAGAAGATTCAAAACCGGTGTGTTCAGTACAAAACTTATGGTTTCAATTCATAATCGAGGTTGATACAGGGGAACGTAGGGATATTAAAAAAGACGCTTCAACATGAACTGGTTCCCATCTCCCGTACAGTTAATGAATACAAAAACTGATTATATAAACGTGTGCTGGATTAACAACGTGAATCAGTAACAGAGCTGTCTCACTTCCTTTAGACTTTCATTCATTTATTCATTCAATAAACTGCTCTCCACCTTCCTGTCGCGTGAAATTTAAATAGTTCTATGAGGCTTTGATTGATTTTTCCTCAGTCGCTGTATAGTGATAAGTGATATCATGTCCAGTTAGCGTTCACGTCTTCGAGGGAACGTGAAATACAGGAATGTGAAGGTAAGGAGGAATATGGATGAGAAATCATAACAGCTGGCCGCACAGGGCGTTGTGCTAGGCCGGGTGGGCAGGAATCCTGCACGTGTGCGGTGCACTTGCACGCGTGCAGTTAACAGATATTCTGCGTGCACACAGGGGCAAGCTGGCCACCCGCTTACCTCCCGTCCCCACCATACCTTCTGTCCACTCCTTTCTCTGTAATGCGTTTTGTTTTTCTAGCTTGCTTTATTGAATGATGGAATAAGGTTAGCAGGAGTGCTTGAAATTAATCATGGTTTGAAAGAGTACCTATTAACTACGATACGTTTTATTTAATTATCACAGGTGGAGTTTACAATACGTTTAATATCTGGAACAAAATTTCTGCATACAGACAAACGCGAACAGTTACGTAAATTTTCATCACTTATGTTTGCTCTTAACCGAGGCTTATTAATTCAGCAAATGGTTTTCCAGCTCTCACTATATTAAGCGCAATTTTATAGCTTGCACGTACCGCTGGGCTATTATTGTTGTCGTCCTGAAAAATTTAAAACAGTGCTCCATAAAATGTTAAATCAGTTAGATGAGAGACATGACGAGAGAAAGTCGCAGATCTCTCGTGACAACGGCAACTAGGACAGATGCACCTAATATCGTCAGGTCGCTCTTCTTAAGCTCAGTCAATTTCCCCATCCGCTCGGAATCCGACAATAAACTGCACTCATTTTTGTGAAATTTATTATAATGGCCTTCAATACTAAACTTTCGCTGACCAGCGAGAATACTGCCACATATTAAACATTTCGAATTTTTCACGTCTTTGCACAAAGAAAAAATGATTCTCCCATTACTTTTTAAAAGATAGCAAATCTCCACGTCTCCGTTTCCTTGATTCACTCTGCATTTTCCGGTTCTTGAAATACAACGTTCACTACGTAGTGGTCGCTTCGCATCAACGTCCGCGGCTTAGCCTTGTACTACACTGCCGCAACCTGCCGGCTGTCGCCACTGCCCGACTGCACGCGAGCAAGACACGTGCAGCGCTGTGCGCTCACGAGCCGCATGCAACGTTTGCCCGCCCCTGTGCTAGGGCATTGGCGAAAGCTGACTACATGTGCCGAATCACTTCCCATGAACGGTTGCCTTAACCGCTTTGGCCTTCTGGAGGCCGTCACTAACTAACTCAGAGTTTCCAACTCTGACAGAACAGACGCCGCTCAGATATATCCACACACATGACCGTCGCCGTCAGACACATTTCTTCTTTCAGGATAACGGAAGCCGACATCTCGATGTCTACGTTCACAAGGATCAATATTGTGACCGTGGTTGTTGCTATAAATACAGGCTGTCTCATTAATAGCGAAAACTGACACTACTGAAAGTACGCAGCAGTACACTCAAAGACTTTTCAGTATACAAGTGGGCGTAAATGAGTTTTTTGCGAGATAATTGCAAATGTGTAGTGACAGTCCATCACTGACTTCCATATGAAACAGTGTCCTACTTAGTACAAATATATTTTTTGTCGTAACGTAATTAGGCTCGAATTTTACCTGTGATTCATGGTTAAGGAGTGTGATACATACGTTATGTGGCACTGGGCTATTTTTCTGGCTCTGTAAGGCCTCATCTAAGGTCATAGGATTATCTGAGATGTATGTCGAGCAGACTTTGTACCTTGGCCTCCTACATCACCCGACCTATTTGTCCGTTTTGTACTGATAGGGAAAGTCTTGATATTGATCATGACGTTAAAATTGGTCAGTAGCAGACAGAGGGTTCAAATGGCTCTGGACACTATGGGACTTAACATCTGAGGTCATCAGTCCCCTAGAACTTTGAACTGCTTAAACCTAACTAACCTAAGGACATAACACACATCCATATTCATACCCGAGGCAGGATTCGAACCTGCAACCGTAGCTGTCGCGTGGTTCCGGACTGAACCGCCTGGAACCACTCGGCTACCGCGGCCGGCAGACAGAAGGACTACATAAAGTACAGCCTTAGTGCCACAACTCCTCTTTTGGATACAATGGGAATGATACAGCCAACCAGTTGTACGTCAGTTTATTCAAACCTTTACCTAGATTTCGATATGTATAAAATAGTCGTCTTCAGAATAACACCCAAAGATAGGACGTATTACAAGCTGAACAAGGAAGTCATAAATGCACAAAGAAGAAACATCAAAATTATATGCAGTGGAAATATAAAATAAACTTACGTGTCACGTACTGTATGAAAAGAGAAACGCAGCCACAAGGATAATTTTATTATTATAAAATGATCCATGCGGATTCTATGGCAACGCTACAAACAAGGCAGTAAAAATGATCCACGTAACATCTAAGGCAGGTGTGTAACATACACACAAACAGACGGCTAACAGGGTAGAAGGACAAATCAGCAGGAAACAGGTGGCCCTCACAAAAGAAGCGTTGCCAGCCACGAAAGACCGGTGGAGTTTAATAAAATTCCACTGAAATAACGTTACAAAAACAGTAACATAACAAAAATTGTGACAAACATATAAAACTATGAAATTGGTGAACAAAACTACGACACACGTTTAAGTAGGATAGTGACAAATTAAGCCCTTGAGAAAAATAATATCTCGAAGCAACCCGGAAAACCGGAAACAGCTGTTACGTCAAATTAAGAACAGGCTAAAAGCCATCGAATAAGTTTCTGTTTTTCGGGTGCTATTGGTTGTCTGCATGATTCCCATTGTATCCGTAACTCTACGGTTGCTGACTGTTGCCATTGTCGGGATTCTTAACTCTTCTTTTAACCAGCGTACAAGAAAGGCTTACGTTTACTTCCGTTACCAGTATTCCAGCAGTGAGGTATCCGGAAACCTATTCACCACACGGCACGGCGGAATATGTGGCAGGGTCGACACACTCCGTATGGTCGGTGGAGGCGGGGCATGTTTACGTCGGCCATTTCCCGACGCGCGGCTGCTGTCGCCGCGTAGAGCGCGAGTTACGCGCCAGTTACGGCGCAGACTCTGCCAGGGCTTAGGCATGGTGCTGATGACGCGGCTACCGCCCGCTGCCTGGCGGCTCCCCGTGGCTGCAATAATAATGCAGCCAGCACTGTGTGTGTGTGTGTGTGTGTGTGCTGTGTCAGGCCGCAGCGGTTGCACTCTGGCTGCGGCTGCCAGGCAACAGGCCGCCTCTGAGGGTGGTGGGAGGGGCGAGGGGGGGCTGACCGCACGGTCCATCTCTCCCCTCTGCGGAAACTGCCGGGCGCAGTGTCTGTACAGGAAGTGCCCGCGTTGTGGGATGACTCCAGACACTTCAAGAATACTGTGGCGCTGCAAGGAGTACCTGTACTGACAACTTTCGGTACCCACGGCCTGACGAGTTACTCCGGACATCCCATCTGCGAGTGTCATCTTGATTTCAACCATAATGTGACTCTACGCGTAATTCCCTAATACCGAATATTGTGCCGGCCGCGGTGGTCTCGCGGTTAAGGCGCTGCAGTCCGGAACCACGCAACTGCTACGGTCGCGGGTTCGAATCCTGCCTCGGGCATGGATGTGTGTGATGTCCTTAGGTTAGTTAGGTTTATGTAGTTCTAAGTTCTAGGGGACTGATGACCACAGATGTTAAGTCCCATAGTGCTCAGAGCCATTTGAACCGAATATTGTATCAGGCAGTGATCAGTATTCCCTCCCAAGCCACTTCCTGGTCGATAAGACGTATGTGGCCTACGCCTTCGTTAAGAGTTACCACTAACAAATGCCGATATATCCGCGAAACATTTGGAAGCGTTTTGATGTTTAAATTAAGACGTAAGGAATTAATGTCTTCATCTGCCAGTGGGCACTGATTTAAATTAAAAAGATAAGCTGAAAATTTATGCTGGACGAGGATTTGCACTCAGGTCTACAGATTTGCTGACCACTGCGCCATCCGGACACAGTGGTCATCGCCCTTGCACGGACTACCATAGTACGCCTCCCATCACACCCAAATTCTAAACTTATACAGCCGGCCGGTGTGGCCGTGCGGTTCTAGGCGCTTCAGTCTGGACCCGCGTGACCGCTACGGTCGCAGGTTCGAATCCTGCCTCAGGCATGGATGTGTGTGATGTCCTTAGGTTAGTTAGGTTTAAGTAGTTCTAAGTTCTAGGGGACTGATGACCTCAGATGTTAAGTCCCATAGTGCTCAGAGCCATTTTTTAAAACTTATACAAAAATTACAGCTGCAGTATCCCTTGCCAATTATCCTCGTTACTCGCGGCATTTCGCCGGTTCCTCTGAGTTTGAGCGTGATGTGCAACCGCATCTTTGGCTGAGATAGCCTTATATATGTCGCGTTTATTATGTCAGACTCTCAAGGGAATTAGAGAATTGCCGCGAGTAACGAGCATAATGGGTAAGGGGTACTACATCAGCAGTGTGAGGATAAGTTGAGAAATTAGGTATGACAGGAGGCGAGCTAGGGTAGTCCATGCGGGCGCAATGACAACTGTGTGAGGATTAGTCAGTGGACGCCGGAAGGGTAGCTCAGCGTGTTCGGTCAGAGAGCTGGCTGTTCTCTATAATTAAAAAAAAAGGAACTGAGTAAAGAAATCAGCAACGAGCTACAACGGATGTCACGTGGCTTCCGCTACGACAAAATACAACGAACAATAACGAACAAAATACAAAAAAAAAGAAAAAAAGTGGTCAGCACACCTGTCTAGTAGGAGACCCCGGTTCGAATCCCCATCCAGCACAAATTTTCGCCGGCCGGAGTGGTCGATCGGTTCTAGGCTCTACAGTCTGGAACCCCACGACCACTACGGCCGCAGTTTCGAATCCTGCCTCTGGCATGGATGTGTGTGATGTCCTTAGGTTAGTTAGGTTTAAGTAGTTCTATGTTCTAGCGGACTGATGACCACAGATGTTAAGTCCCATAGTGCTCAGAGCCATTTGAACCGCCGGCCGCGGTGGTCTAGCGGTTCTGGCGCTGCAGTCCGGAACCGCGGGACTGCTACGGTCGCAGGTTCGAATCCTGCCTCGGGCATGGGTGTGTGTGATGTCCTTGGGTTAGTTAGGTTTAAGTAGTTCTAAGTTCTAGGGGACTTATGACCTAAGATGTTGAGTCCCATAGTGCTCAGAGCCATTTGAACCATTTTTGCCATTTGAACCATTTTTGAAGCACAAATTTTCAAGTCTCCTCACTGATTTAAATCAATGCCCATTGTCAACTAATATAATTATTTCCTTTGCTTCTTGATACATAGTGACTTTAGGATCAGAATGTTGTCTCTTCTTTCAATCATATCGGAAACAGAAGACACTACATATACAGGGTGATCCACTGATAGTGACTGGGCCATATATCTCACGAAACAAACGTCAAACGAAAAAACTACATAGAACGAAACTTGTCTAGCTTGAAGGGGGAAACCAGATGGCGCTACGGCTGCCCCGCTAGACGGCGCTGCCATTGGTGAAACGGATATCAAATGCGTTTTTAAAAATAGGAAACCCCATTTTTATTACATATTCATGTAGTACGTAAGGAAATATGAATGTTTTAGTTGGACCACCTTTTTCACTTCGATACAGATGGCGCTGTAATAGTCACAAACATATGGCTCACAATTTTAGACGAACAGTTGGTAAGAGGTAGGTTCTTTAAATTAAAATACAGAACGTAGATACGTTTGAAAAATTTATTTCGGTTGTTCCAGTGTGATACATGTACCTTTGTGAACTTATCACTTGTGAGAAGGCATGCTGTTACAGCGTGATTACCTGTAAATACCACATTAATGCAAAAAATGCTCAAAATGATGTCCGTCAACCTCAATGCATTTGGCAATACGTGTTACGACATTCCCCTCAACAGCGAGTAGTTCGCCTTCCGTAATGTTCGTACATGCATTGACAATGCGCTGACGCATGTTGTCAGGCGTTGTCGGTGGATCACGATAGCAAATATCCTTAAACTTTCCCCACAGAAAGAAAGTAAGGGACGTCAGATCCGGTGAACATGCGGGCCATGGTATAGTGCTTCGACGACCAATCCACCTGTCATGAAATATGCTATTCCATATCGCTTCAACCGCACTCGAACTGTGTGCCGGACATCCGTCATGTTGGAAGTACATCGCTATTATGTCATGCAGTGAGAGCATCTTATAGTAACATCGTAACATTACGTAGGAAATCAGCATACATTGCACCATTTATATGATCATCGATAAAATGAGGGCCAATTATCCTTCCTCCCATTAACCCGCCAAGGTCGCTGATGTTCCACTTGTCGCAGCCGTCGTGGATTTTTCCGTTGCCCAATAGTGCATATTATGCCGGTTTACGTTACCGCTGTTGGTGAAAGGCGCTTCGTCGCTAAACAGAACGCGTGCAAAAAATAAGTCATCGACCCGTAATTTCTCTTGTGCACAGTGGCAGAACTGTACACGACGTTCGAAGTCGTCGCAATGAAATTCCTGGTGCATAGAAATATGGTACGAGTGCAATCGATGTTGATGTAGCATTCTCAACACCGACGTTTTTGAAATTCCCGAGTCTCGCGCAGTTTTTCTGCTACTGATGTGCGGATTAGCCGCGACAGCAGCTAAAACATCTACTTGGGCATCATCATTTGTTGCAGGTCGTGGTTGACGTTTCACATGTGGCTGAACACTTCCTGTTTCCTTAAATAACGTAACTATCCGGCGAACTGTCCGGACACTTGGATGATGTCCAGGCTACCGAGCAGCATACACAGCACACGCCCGTTGGGCATTTTGATCACAATAGCCATACATCAACACGATATCGACCTTTTCCGCAATTGGTAAACGGTCCATTTTAACACGGGTAATGTATCACGAAGCCAATACCGTCCGCACGTATTTATACGTCTGTGACAATAACAGAGCCATCTATCACAAAGCGAAAAAAATGGTCCAACTAAGACATTCATATTTCTTTACGTATTACACGGATATGTAATGAAAATGGGGGTTCCTATTTAAACAACGCAGTTGATATCCTTCTGACCTATGGCAGCGCCATCTAGCGGGCCAACCATAGCGCCATCTGATTACCTCCTTCAAGCTAGACGAGTTTCGTTCTTTGTAGTTTTTTCGTTTGACGCTTATTTCGTGAGATATTAGGCCCGGTCACAATTAATGGACCACTCTGTATAGATATTGAAACTTATCTTCAATTCAGTCGTCTCATACGAGGCTTGCCCAGAAAGTAAGATAGATCGGTTGCCAAATGGAAACCGTAGCGAAAATCAGAAATGTTTTATTTGCAACAGTTATCTTCAACTTCCAACTACTTATCTACACAGTCTCCTCTCCGAATTAGACATTTGTCGTAGCGATGTACCAACTTCCCGATAGCATCGTCATACAAGGTAGATACATGTGCTTTCCACCAATTCCTTACGCAGGGCTGCAGCTCGTTACCTGTGCCTCAATGTTCGCTGCATAGCCGGCAGTTCATGAGGGTAGAGATGGAAGTAAGAGGGAGTGAGGTCCTTATGGTGGGTGATCAAACACTTCCCTACGAAAACGTTGCAGTATCTTCTTCATTGCCCTGCTTTGTGGGGCCGTTTTGTCAAAAGGAAATACATGACAGTTATTTTACGTTGGGTTGCATGAAATCAGGCGAAATCTCTCTGCAGGCGACACACTATTTTCTGGGTATCTTCACGTGCTCACTGAGCGCTCAGAAATTCAGGGTGCAAACTGACGCGATTCACGGGCATACCAAAGAGTCTGCCCAACATGTCCAAACAAAGTTTCATCGGCTTTTCACAGTGGTTTATAATTCGTGACCGATCGGAACCTACCCTCTGGACAATCCTCGTACACTTTGTATACGACCAGTTTCGTTCACAGTTGATCATCTTAGGACCTATGTGCTTTAGTCTTCCCTGTGATTTGATTCTGTCTACCACCGGCCACCATCAGCCTTTCCATCTCAGAAAACCATTTCCCCCAATATTCTACTCATATGAAACTTCCTCAGTGTTGTACGGTAAAGTATTCGTATGTGTATTTCCATAGAACACAACGGGTTGCATATGAAACTACATAGAAAGTACTCATACCAGAAAATTAAATGTGCAACTAATACGGCAAATTAACCGATAAATTTAAAATGTACGATCGGTACAAACAAATGGAATGGTAGAGGCCGTTTCACTAAGATCACAAGATGTATTTTTCCTTCTCATACATCCGCGAATGTTTGTGGTGCGCCAGCCGGGGAGGCCGAGCGGTTCTAGGCGCTACAGTCACGAACCGCGCGACCGCTACGGTCACAGGTTCGAATCCTGCCTCGGGCATGGATGTGTGTGATGTCCTCAGGTTAGTTAGGTTTAAGTAGTTCTAGGTTCTAGGGGACTAATGACCTCAGAAGTTAAGTCCCATAGTGCTCAGAGCCATTTTTTTGTTTGCGGTGCTACGTGAAAACGAAAAACAATATTAGTTAACTTTTTGATCGATATCAGCGGTAACCTTACACGATTGTGACTGGTGAATCTTCTAACCTGACCATAAGGTTCCTTTCCGACCTGGAGTATATTATTAACCTGCTGCCATGGGGAACAAACAACGGGACGGCAGTGGTAGCTTACAAGTCTGAGATACTGCGGTTAGCTAGGAATAAATATTCCTCCCGGTTCCTTAGATAACGCAAGCCGAGACTACAGTAGGCACGCTCTCTGACGGATTGCGAACGTGCGCACATTTACGTGCAGCCACTATTCTGCCATAACTTGAAGCCTTCTAACCCCGTCATTTGATACAATGTTTGGGTATTGCTTGTTGTATCGTTTCTCTCTTCCGATATCCACTGAAAGGTCTCTGTTGGATTCCTTTCATGTTTAATTTCTTAAATCTATTGTCATTTACGGCATAAATTCCTCTTCTAAATTTACTGTGGCGTTTCTGACTATCTGGGAAGAGACTGAGTAGTGGAACGTGTTACTTTTACACATAAACAAGAACGATCTGTCACACTACTACACTTTAAAACACAGTTTATATGTAATTCATGTCACACCGTCTCATACGGAACCTACATCCGCTTTCTTTTATATACTGTATATGATAAGATACTGTCAACCCCCTTCCCTTCTGTGTGAGAGGATGAATGAGCAAATGTATTTCTAGTTGCATGCCTCAGGGTAGCAGACAAGCCTGTCTGCTAGAAAACAGTAGGACCAACGTCGGAACAGGTAGCTACGCTTTCTAAAAGCAAAGAGGTTTCTATCCTTAGTAGGGTCCTGTCCGTCCGTTGTCATGTTGGTATAGGAAGCTGCCCCTCTGGCCACTTCCGTTTGTATTTGTGAGCCACCCCTCAGGAAGGGACCAGGCAGTCGGTTCGTGGCGAGCGTCTGAAGTGGTAAGATCTCCGGCTAAGCGCGTGTCTGCTACGTCCGTAGGACAATGGATTTCTTAAGTTCAGCCTAACTGAAAATTTAATCACCTTTATTTCAGGTTTAGCTCTAAAATATCTAATGTTATCTTAAATTGCAGCGCAGTGTAATTCTCGTGTGAAGTTCAGATTATTTTCCGGTAGTTGCTTTGTCACTACTTTGTGAGTAAAGTGGAACCACGTGTTGATCAGTAACTCTAACTAAGATCAATCTTAAATGCGAATGCTTGTGTGATTATAACGTCTCGTCTTGACAATATTTTTCAATATAGCAACTTTTCTTTATGTTCAACCCACGTGGGGTGTACTTTGCGAGACCAGTACCACGTGCTTATATAACTGTTTGACCCGTCAGGTTAGCAGTAAGACGTTAGTAACCAGTTCGAGGTTTTTCTTTTGTAAATTGCTTTTCGATCTAATTTATTTTAATTATCAAAATTATTGTGGAGTTACACTCTTTGTGTAAACCAAGTTGACCACGTGAAGCATCTGGTGTAATCATCAAAGTAGCCCTCAGCTATTCTTTTCGCGAAGATTTCACAAAGAGTTAATATGAATTTAGTATACCAGTGTGTGGTAATTACATGACGGACAGGATTGTGCTACGAACGTAATTTCTTTGGGTGAAAATTTGAATCTGTTGGTAGTGGTTAACTTTGTCTTGCATACGTTTCAACGTTCTTTGTGTGTTGTTTTATGAATGCAGTGTTGTATGCAGTCTCCCAATCTTGGCTTCATAATTGATGTGTTCCGTACGATTGCAATCTCACATTTTCACAATCCTAAATAAGGCACCAGTTTAGTTAGGAATCAATTTTAATATGCTGAAATTTCAATGATCAATCTTAAAATAAATTTCCAAATATAAACTGATTTATCTCTTTTTATTTAAATTCTCTCTTATATATATATATCACCGGTTGTCGTATGACTATTAAAAGATTATAATTAATGTTCGTCTGGTTGGGAATTTGGTAAGCTAGACAGAATACCTGGTGAAACAGTTGTTTAGTAACGCAAGATTAACTTCCCCAGACAGCTCGCAGCTTTTAACCCGCTTTTATTATCTTGAGTAGCAGCACCGCTTTCATAGCAAATCAAAGCAACAACGTTAGACCACTCTGGCCTGAACTTGTTCGCTAATGACTAGCTCACTGTGCTTTAGACTATTTGCAGTCACTCTTTCACCACGTGTTCTTAACTCGGAAATGCCATTTGTTTAACCGGTGCCGAGTGATATTCACATTTTGCTATCTACGGCGCGTACGGTAGTGAATCGTACATCTAGAGAGTAAGTCCTTTGTCGTACCCTTGCAGGGTGCAATAGTGGCAGTAAATTTCTTAAACGTATGCCTTTCGACATTACAGATCACAAAATGGTTTTCCAATTTCCGTGGAAACATCAGTATGATGTGGTAACTGTAATCAAATAAAAAATGATTTTAGGAGTAAACAAAGGCAACAGGAAAGAACGACCATATATAAAAAGAGGGAGAGACAAAAAGGAAAATGCTCTCAGCTATCACTGGAAAAGCAATCTTACATCTAAGATGCCAATGCTTGTATAAGCACGGTGTCCTCCTTTCATCCGACTTGGTGGGGATCCCAAACACTCGAGCAGTACTCAAGAATGGGTCGCAATAGTGTTCTATACGCTGTCCCCTTTACAGACAAACCACACTGCCCTAAAATTGTCCCAACAAACCGAAGTTCACCGTTCGCCTTCCCTACTACCATATCGTTGCATTCCATATCGCTTTGCAGCGTTAGGACCAGATACTTAATGGACGTGAATGTGCCAAGCAATACACTGCTAATGATGTATTTGAACAGTAAGGGATTGTTTTCCCCAATCCTCTGCATTAAATTGTACTTTTCTACACTCGGAGCAAGCTACCATTCATCGAACCAACCAGAAATGTTTTCCAAGTCCTGTCATATTCTCCAAGTCACTGAATGCTGTTGCATTTCTGTATACCAAAGTGTTATCTGCAAAAGATCGCATGGTTCCTCACAACTTGTCCATTTATGTACCTAAAGAATAACAACGGTCCTACCATATTTCCGTGCAGCACTGCTGACGATACCTTTGTCTCTTATGAGCACTCGCCGTCGAGAATAACGTACTGGTGTCTTCGAGCAACTGAGAACCTATTCGATACGGTCGTACAGGGTGACAAGTATTGCCCTATATGAAATAAAATCATCATAACTTGTGAACGATTTGCCTTAGAACTGCACTGTTGGTCGCAGGGCGTGATGGGAATTAGTATGGTTTGGTTTAGCGACGAAGCCCACTTTCGCTTGGATGGGCTCGTCAGCAAGTAGAATTAGCGCATTTGGGAGACTGAGAGTCCGCATATAGCGATCGATAAGTCTCTTCACCCTCAAGGCGTCACTGCGTGGGGTGCAATGTCCACTCAAGGAATAATCGGTGCTTTATTCTTTGATGGCACGGTGACTACCGAATGGTACATGAAGGTTTTGGAAGAAGATCTCATCCCCATTATTCAAAGTGACCCTGATTTCGACAAGATGTGGTTCATGCAAGACGGAGCTCGACCTCATCGAAGCGGGAGAGTGATGTCCTGACGAAGTACACTGGGGACCGCATTCTGGCTCTAGGGTACCCAGAGACCATTGGTGTGGGTCTGGATTAGCCGCCATATTCTCTGGATCTGGTCTGAACGCTTTCGACTCCTATTTGTGAGGCTATATTAAAGACAAGGTGTACAGAAATAACCCCAAAACAATTGCTTAGCTGAAAACGGCCATTCATGAGGTCATCGACAGCATCGATGTTCCGACACTTGGGGGGTCACGCAGAATTTCGCTATTCGTCTGCGCCACACCATCGCCAAAGATGGCAAGCATATCGCACATGTCATAACGTAAATCCGAATATATGTAGTCACGTTTACAAGTTGAATGAAATGGGTGCACCCCGTAGTTTGTAACTAATTTACGTCTTTTTCATATAGTTCAATAATTGTCACCCTGTTCCTTCGTTAACAGTTGCAGTGGGATACCATTTGAAACGCTTTTCGGAAAACGAGGGATATGGAATCTGCCTATTGCCGTTTATCCATGTTTCGTCATAACGATGTGCACCCTTTCACCTGGTCACCAAAGCAACTTCCCTGCTGCCGGGATGATCCGTCCCAGGGGCCGGGCCAAAATAATCTGACCTTTGTCAGAGGCCAAATGTGTCAATGGATTTCCTCATTTTCAGCTTGTATCGTCGCTAAATTGATTTCCCGTTCGTCTGTGCTCTGCTGATACACCTTCGTTAGGGCGCCACGCGCCCGCTGTTAACGTTTGCTCTTGCGGTGCTACCAGCTAAATTTACTTCCTGTGTTAACAGTAAATTATTGTCTTTTATTACCAAACTTAATCGTAGGGCAACTCAAAATGTTAGCGGTGAAGAGCTCTGCTCTGTATGTCCTGCTCAAAATGTAACAGCTATTACAAAGACAACATGCACGATTTGAATAGGCAGATTACCCAGCCCCGAACACTTGCTGCAACGCACGTCGACAAACGCAGGTGGTAATGGAGAGTTTCATCCCTAGCCATGCCCCCTACTCTCTCTTCGTCACTCACTGAAGCCAGTTATCGGGGCTAATCTTGGCATTTGATGAACATGCGGTGTAAATCAGGCCGTAATTACAGCTGGTTAGCTGCCAGTCGCATCCGATTAGGCCGGATAAATCAATTGTGCTTCCTGCAGCAGAGGCTGCCCCTGCGCGTTCTGCAACCAGTGCAACGTCTACTCTCCTCGCAGACTACTGAAAGCTTTCTGTTGTTCCGGTAATCTGAGGAAGGTCTCTCTGACGATTAGGATATACACTCCTGGAAATTGAAATAAGAACACCGTGAATTCATTGTCCCAGGAAGGGGAAACTTTATTGACACATTCCTGGGGTCAGATACATCACATGATAACACTGACAGAACCACAGGCAAATAGACACAGGCAACAGAGCATGCACAATGTCGGCACTAGTACAGTGTATATCCACCTTTCGCAGCAATGCAGGCTGCTATTCTCCCATGGAGACGATCGTAGAGATGCTGGGTGTAGTCCTGTGGAACGGCTTGCCATGCCATTTCCACCTGGCGCCTCAGTTGGACCAGCGTTCGTGCTGGACGTGCAGACCGCGTGAGACGACGCTTCATCCAGTCCCAAACATGCTCAATGGGGGACAGATCCGCAGATCTTGCTGGCCAGGGTAGTTGACTTACACCTTCTAGAGCACGTTGGGTGGCACGGGATACATGCGGACGTGCATTGTCCTGTTGGAACAGCAAGTTCCCTTGCCGGTCTAGGAATGGTAGAACGATGGGTTCGATGACGGTTTGGATGTACCGTGCACTATTCAGTGTCCCCTCGACGATCACCAGTGGTGTACGGCCAGTGTAGGAGATCGCTCCCCACACCATGATGCCGAGTGTTGGCCCTGTGTGCCTCGGTCGTATGCAGTCCTGATTGTGGCGCTCACCTGCACGGCGCCAAACACGCATACGACCATCATTGGCACCAAGGCAAAGCGACTCTCATCGCTGAAGACGACACGTCTCCATTCGTCCCTCCATTCACGCCTGTCGCGACACCATTGGAGGCGGGCTGCACGATGTTGGGGCGTGAGCGGAAGACGGCCTAACGGTGTGCGGGACCGTAGCCCAGCTTCATGGAGACGGTTGCGAATGGTCCTCGCCGATACCCCAGGAGCAACCTAATTTGCTGGGAAGTGGCGGTGCGGTCCCCTACGGCACTGCGTAGGATCCTACGGTCTTGGCGTGCATCCGTGCGTCGCTGCGGTCCGGTCCCAGGTCGACGGGCACGTGCACCTTCCGCCGACCACTGGCGACAACACCGATGTACTGTGGAGACCTCACGCCCCACGTGTTGAGCAATTCGGCGGTACGTCCACCCGGCCTCCCGCATGCCCACTATACGCCCTCGCTCAAAGTCCGTCAACTGCACATACGGTTCACGTCCACGCTGTCGCGGCATGCTACCAGTGTTAAAGACTGCGATGGAGCTCCGTATGCCACGGCAAACTGGCTGACACTGACGGCGGCGGTGCACAAATGCTGCGCAGCTAGCGCCATTCGACGGCCAACACCGCGGTTCCTGGTGTGTCCGCTGTGCCGTGCGTGTGATCATTGCTTGTACAGCCCTCTCGCAGTGTCCGGAGCAAGTATGGTGGGTCTGACACACCGGCGTCAATGTGTTCCTTTTTCCATTTCCAGGAGTGTAGTTTTCATTGGCTCTGAAGGTAGTCGGACTGACTGACACCGAACAGTTTGCAGGCACAATCGTGCTTCGCCGCCCATGCAGGCACGATCTTGCTCCCCCGCCCATATGCCTAGTTAACAATAACGCAGAGGTAGTTCCAGACAGTCGTCCTTGAAGTACGATCACCAAACGAAGGAACATGAACGTAACGAAAGTAACAACATTTACTGAAAGGAGACGTCGTTCACAAAATGTTTTGTAGGGCCTCGAATGAATACCAACGCTTGGCAGCTTCGTTGATCTAGGTACGAAACTTACAGCTACTTTACCAAACACAGTCTACCGCCAATACAAGTGGCATAAGCGGAACTACTAGCCGCTGGTTGTATGTTACAATTATGTGTTGTAGTACTGTGGTAACAACATACACCAGCCGACCGCGGAGGCCGAGCGGTTCTAGGCGCTACAGTCTGGAACCGCGCGACTGCTACAGTCGCAGTTTCGAATCCTGCCTCGGGCATGGGTGTGTGTGATGTCCTTAGGTTAGTTAGTTTTAAGTAGTTCTAAGTGACTGATGACCACAGAAGTTAAGTCCCATAGCGCTCTGAGCGATTTGAACCATTTTTTGAACATACACAACTTTCGGGTCGAATGCTTTACGTTTAACACAGTATTTTACTATTGCAGTAAAAAGACTATTTATCCAGTTTTGAGAGCTTTTTCTAGTCTTTTTTTTCGTGAATGGCAGTTAGCCTCAAGTCTCGATAAAGTGCGTGGGTGAGGTGGATCAGCGCGTCATTCCCTTTTTGTTTCTTTTTTGAATTGTACCTGTGAGGAGCGGTTGTCGAAATCACTCTTTAGCTACATAATTTCCTCAAACTGTGATGCTGTAGCACAGACCGAAATTGACCTGGTATGGGCGTCATACTGGCGACCGAGTACTTAGCAAGCGAACTTTTTCGATAAAACTCAGTTTGGCGTTTACCTTCCCCAGAACCATTGGTCTTGTCCTCCTACGTTAAATCGCACAGGGTAGTTACTTATCGGTATTTTATTCTTGAGACTTATTCCAGTGAATGGTCGTCAACTGCTAATCCTTAGCAGAGAGAAATCTTCAGATGTAAAAGTAACTTCCGACATACCGCAAGGGAGAGCTATAGGACTATTATTGTTTACAATACGAAAACAACATAGCGGAGAACGCTGAAAGTTACACGAGATTTTTCACAGCTGCTTTTATATATTGTGAGGTGTCAGTGGTAGAAACTTGTACCAAAATGCAAGAAGAGCTGGAAAGGATCGACGCTTCCTGCAGTGACTGACAGGTGACCCCCACATAAACAAATGTAATGTATTGCGATTGTATTATTGCGCGATTGCAGAACAGTCGCTAAAAGAAGTCACAGCAATTTAATACGTATGAAGAGATCTTCAGTAGATAATCACATAAAATCAGCGTTAGAAGAAGCAGATGTCAGACTGCCAGTTGCAGAATCCTCAGGAATAGTAGTACATTCATGAAGGAGATAGCTTACAGAACCTGCGTTCTACCAAAAATTTTAATATTACTCCTCAGTATGGGATCGTTCCACACTGTAGTACTATGGTAAACAGAGAAGATTAAAAAGAACACCAATGAGTTTAGTCAGAGATACATTTAGTATTCACCAAACCATCACAGAGACGCTCTTCCATGTGTTAGACATTACAAGAGAGGCTTCGTGCATCTTGGGGTTCTTTATTGTTAAAATTGCGAGAGCGTACCTTCCAAGAAGTCTCAGCCATATACCTCTTTCTACGGCTGGTCCGAGTTTCAGCGACCTATGTGGAAGTTAATTTCGCCTCTAAGTTCTGCACAATAGAGGTAGCTGTGGCAGATCCTAGAATGATCTAGATATACAGACGTACACGGAAGATCACTACACGATACGACACGGAGTCTACCGTGTACCACTGCTAGCCATTCCCTTTGCTGTTCCACTCGCAATGGAGAGAGGGAAAACAACTCATTGTATTCTTCCGTACGAGGATTTCTCGAACTGGAGAAAGCGTTGGATGTTCGAATTTCTGAGAAAAACAGCGGTAAGCCATAGGAAACAATAAGAGTGGAAGACGAAGAACAATTGTTCGGATTAAAAACAGTGTAAGACATGGATGTAGTCTTTCGCATATAGTGTTCAATCTACACTTCTAAGAAGCTATGATGGAAATAAAAGATAGGTTCCAGAGTGGAATTAAAGTTCCAGGAGTAATATCGTCAATGATAAGATTTGCATGCCTCAGTGAAAGTGGAGAATTACAGAAATGGTATGAACAGACGCGAGGAATGAGAAGTAGCAGAAATGGGAAGGTCACAACTGGAGATCACGAAGTAGACGAAGTTAAGGAATGTTGCTACCTACATAGCAATATAACCAATGGCGGACGGAGCAAAGCGGACATCAAAACCAAAGAGGTCATTCCTGGCCTAGTAACAAACACAGGTCATAATCTGAGGACGACATTTCTGAGAACATATATTTGGAGCACAGTATTGTATGACATTGAAACAAGGACTTTGGGAAAACTGGAAAAGGAGACATTCTAAACATTTGAAGTATGGTGCTACAGAAGAATTTAGAAAATTGGTGGGCTATAAAGTAACGAATGAGGAGGTTCTCTGTAGAATCTACGAGGAAAGGAATATGTGTAAAACACTGCCAATAAGAACGGACAGGTTGGGAAGACATTTGTGAAGACATCAGAGAATAACTTCCATGCAACAAGATTGAGCTGCAGAGAACAAGAACTGGAGGGGGAGACAGAGGTAGGACTGAATCTTGCGAATAGCGAATAGACGAAGGTTGCAAGTGCTATTCTGAATTGGAGAGGCTGGCGCATGAGACGAATTCATGACAGTCCGCATCAAACCAACCGGGAGACTGATGAAGAGAAAAGAAATGAGGTAAAATAATGACATGATAGAATGTAGAAGTGAACCAGCTATAAAAAAGAATGGCTTCCTTGAACGATGCTGGGAATCCACCAGCAAATTTCGCCATTTACATCTGTGCTCGTGTAGAAAACAAGTCTAGTCACTGGTTGAGCAAGAAAAAAGGCGAGCCCTGATTTCTCTTGTCTTGGGTGTCTATGCGTGATGTACGTTTGTGGCATCATGATCGATCTGAAGACTGACGGTTCTCTAAACATTCTCAATAAAGCTTCACGAAAAGAACGTCCTATTCCCTCCAGGGATTGACATTTGAGTTCAGAGAGCATTTTCGTGTAACTCCCATAACTTAGCTTTAGAAATGGAGAAGCACTCCTCCGAATTTCTTCGATAAGTTTCTACAATCTGACGTGATGGGGATTCAAACTGAACCATAAATGATGGTACGTAGTAGTAAACTGTACGCGGTCTGCTTTGTACGTGAGCTTCATTTTCGTAGGATTCTCCCACTAAACCGAATTCGACAATTTTCCTTCCCAACAAGTAAGTTCTTGTTCAATTTCGTGACGCTTTGCAGCTATACGCCTATTTAACTGACATGACTGTCAAGCTGCACAACACGAACATTCCATTCGAGAATTTCAGACTTATTTATCCAGCTCATCTGCATTAACTGACATTTTTATACATTTACAGGAAGCTGCCATTCATCAGGCCATACAGGAATCATATCCAAGTCATCATGTATGCTCCTAAACTCAGTCTACACTTTACCGTACACTAAAGCATCATCGGGAAACTGGAAGATTGATGCTCACCCTACCTGTCACTTCGTTTTTACATGCAAAGAACAATAGTTGCCGTCTCACGTTTGCCAAGGGCTAGCAATGTTTTTGTATCCAATGAACACGCATGATCCAGGATTATGTAGTGTGTTTTATTACTTGAAAAGTCTACGAACTGTCATATCTGAGAACCTAGTCCGTACTTTCGGACCATCGATAACAGTCTCCAGGGTGGCAGTGTTCAAAAAATGGCTCTCAGCACAATGGGACTTAACTCCTGAGGCCATCAGTCCCCTAGAACTTAGAACTACTTAAACCTAACTAACCTAAGGACGTCACACACATCCATGTCCGAGGCAGGATTCGAACCTGCGACCGTAGCGGTCGATCGATTCCAGACTTTAGTGCCTAGAACCGCTCGGCCACCCCGGCCGGCGGTGGATGTGTGTCGCAATCTTACTGGAAATTTGTGTTGCACACGAACGATTCTCCATGAATCAGTTTGATCTGTCCATAGGAACTTCTCTCTCTTTCTCTTTCTTCAATCTCTAATATATAGCAGAAGAGTGACAGCGATTTTGATTACTTGTTTTAAAAAGTCCGGTCTTTTACTCTACCTGTTTACGGCTATCAGCTGTGAATGGGTTGCACTTCTATCAAGCTGAAAGAATCTCTTGAGTCATCTCTGGTCCCGTGCTTGCATGCATACAAATATATATATATATATATTCTTAATATCTGCAGATTTCTTTACCTATATGAATGTTTTTGTGGATTAAGTACGTCTGAAGATAACGCTTGGCCGAAACCGATAATGTGAATATTTTTTATATGTCAATCGATCGTTGATGTAATAAATTGCTACACAAAACACTGCAAAGATGGCGTACTTCCAGAAGGCAATACTTCGGTTTTTAAGATTTTTGTTCTTTGATGAAACATTCTAAATTTACGATTCACTAAAACTATGTACTGTTCAAAATTCAAACCCGCTAATAGTTGTTTGTATTACGACTGACTTACCTAGTTTCAAAGCGTTCAATCCCCTCTTTCCAAAGAAAATCTTAGGTTACTTGAAAACTGTGCATTAAAAAATAATTATCCAAAATTGACGTGAACAGCTGTTCTAGAACAGCAAATTTATTGAGTAACACGCTATTTAGGGGAAAATGTACATTTTTGTAATCAAAATATCAGGCCTTTATAACAGTAAAAATTTCACAATGTTACACTTAAAGATTCGATCATTCTCGATTGCTGCTAATACTACGCCACCCTGTCACAGTATCTGTCGCAAATTCGCGGACTACATCGGCACTCACCATGGATGACTCACATTCCCACCTAGGGCCACATATCGACAGATCCCGACCATGTAATCCATGCTCACTGATTTTAGATTTCCGCTGGAGGTCGAAAGCGCGTCCGCACGGAAGATTGTCGAATGCCAATCGAGATGAATCATATGAATGCGTGGTGTGTGTCTTTACAGAGATGCCTGAAAGAACAGAAAACACGAATTCATGTAAGTTTTCCTTTCGCTGATTTCTAATGTCTCACCAGAGTAGTCCACAAGCGCCTGAATAGAAGAAGCCTACGACGTAATTCCGATTTAAAGCAGCACACACTCAATATAATATTCCGTGTTCTTGCAACATACTGAATTCAGTGAGAGAGCTCTGAAATTTAGGGAACCAGTCTTGACGCTGTGATTAAAATCACCTACACCGTTTTCCAAGCACGTTGTTGGTTCCGCTGTTTCAGCGACGTTTTAGCGCTACCTCACGTTCACACCCGCGCTGTCGGACTGTACCTTGACCGCGGCGTCAGAGTTCACCCCCAGGTCGGTCACGATGCCAGGAAGTCAGGTCCCGGTCCTCCCTGGGGGCAGGGCGTAGGCGGGACGCGCTATCTCCCGCTGTATCTTAATATCGCTATTGCATGTCGGCCGCTTGTTAATGATTACGAGGAGAAGGCTGCGGTGTCGGCGGCGGCGACGCTCCACGGTGTGGCGGCTACGGAGGCGCCGAGCTGCGGTAACAGCCCACGCCGAGGGCACCGCACGTGTCAGCTGTGCGCACGTGTGTGCGTGTGCGTGCGTGTGTGTGCGTGTGCGTGTGCGTGTGCGTGTGTGTGTGTGTGTGTGTGTGTGTGTGTGTGTCTGTGTAGCAGAGGGTAGGGCACACCGATGGCGGCGTGCGTGCGATAAAATTATATCCTCCCGTGTATTAAAGTAAGTCAACAGGAAAGAACCTCGTGTTCATTATTTCTGCCACTCAGCCCAGTAATTTTCCCAGTTGTTGACTTTCCATTATCTTCTTAATTCGCTTGTTTACATAGGAAGGTCTAGATAAAGCACCTGGCTGGTACGCACTCTTTACAAGTTGTAGAACGAATAGAAAGTTATGCGTGCGACGTGAAACGCACACAGCTGTCAATACTGCTCAAAAGACAACATAAGTCGTCAGAAATGAGGGTAATTTTTTGTTTTTTTTTACCGAGTTGACCCCTTTCTCTTGATAATGAAACACACTGATGTCATCGCATTCGTGTCTCATCTCTAATCAAAAGTGATTTAAATTACACGGTCCGGTCATATTAATGTGACAACCGCCAACGTTCAACGTCATCTTATTATATCCACTTACAGACGGCAGTGGAGGGTACATAAAACGTGTCGGGGGGACGCGGGCCACAGCGCAGTTTAAAAAAAAAAAAAAGTGCAAATGTGTGTGAAATATTATGGGACGTAACTCCTAAGGTCATCAGTCCCTAAGCTTACACACTACTTAACCTAAATTATTCTAAAAACAAACACACACACCCCTGTTTGAAGCAGGACTCGAACCTCCGCCGAGACGAGCCGCATAGTCCATGACTGCAGCGCCTTAGACCGCTTGGCTAATCATGCGCGGCACAGCGCAGTCGCTGTCATCATGCGGAACGTCGTAAATGATACGATCATTGGCTTTCGGGACAAGGGTGGAAGCATTTTCGAAGCGGCTAATTTTGTAGACCATTCGCAAGCTGCCTTGGTTAAAATACACCGTATGTGGCATAATGGAGCTATCCAATACTGGCGTCGAGGTAACAGTGGTACATAGTGGCCATAGATAACACTACACCGTATGTGCCTGCCTCCCATATGACCAGAATCTCTGACTTTTCAGCCAGATTTTGAGACATGCTTTCGATGGAGAAACTATTAAAAGCATGTCGCGCTGAAGTACTCGCTAAATTTGGACATCGTATGTGGCAAAATGGAGCTATCCAATACTGGCGTCGAGGTAACTGTGGTGCTTAGTGGCCATAGAGAACAGGTGTGAACGACGTCTGTGGAGATTTGTAGGGGCGAAAGGAAGTTTATTTATGTTAGAGACTAAAATTCATGAAGTCAAGACCTTGTACGAAATTATTTGGATGGATTATTAATTTCGGCTAACAATCTAGCCATCTTCAGTTCATAAAAGATGCTTGATCTAGGCCTATGTTAGTGCCATTGCGGTTTCACACAACGTGAAATGCTTTCTTGAAATTACGACATTCATACATCACATTATTGGAAAGACATTTTCAACATTCGAGACGTAAATACTTATTGTCTCAATTACTAAATTGCAACGGAATAAAGACTTTGTTTTATGAGCATCGTTCAGTTAAATTGGCCACGAAAAGTGGAAAACGGTTTCTAATTAAATCGTCTACGGATGTTGTCATTTTAAGAAAGATTTTGACGATATGCGAATCCGTAATGATACCATCACTAATCAGGAATGATTTATCATCAGAAGATCTCTAGATTGTTAGCCGAAACTAGTAATCAATAGAAATAAAGAATATGTCAATTGTGATCTTGGCTTCACGGGTTTTCAGTCGCTGTCGTTGTTGTTGCTGTGGGCCGGCCGGGGTGGCCGAACGGTTCTAGGCGCTACAGTCTGGAACCGCGCGACCGCTACGGTCGCAGGTTCGAATCCTGCCTCGGGCATGGATGTGTGTGATGTCCTTGGGTTAGTTAGGTTTAAGTAGTTCTAAGTTCTAGTGGACTGATGACCTCAGACGTTAAGTCCCATAGTATTCAGAGCCATTTTGTTGTTGTTGTCTTCCGTCCAGAGACTGGTTTGATGCAGTTCTCCATGCTACTCTGTCCTGTGCAAGCGTCTTCATCTCCCAGTACCTACTGAAACCTACCTTCTTCTGAATCTGCTTAGTGTATTCATCTCTTGGTCACCCTCTACGATTTTTACCCTCCACGCTGCCATCCAATACTAAATTGGTGATCCCTTGATGCCTCAGAGCATGTTCTACCATCCTAGCCAAAGTGTGACACAAATGTCTCTTCTTCCTAATTCTGTTGCGTACCTCCTCATTATTTATGCGATCTACCCATCTAATCTTCAGCATTCTTCTGTAGCACCACATTTCGAAAGATTCTATTCTCTTCATGTACAAACTATTTATCGTCCACGTTTCACTTCCATACATGGCTACACTCCATACAAATATTTTGACAAACGACTTCCTGACACTTCAATCTGTACTCGAAGTTACTCTTCTTCAGAAACGCTTGCCTTACCATTGCTAGTCTACATTTTATATCCTCCCTGATTCGACCATCATCAGTTATTTTCCTCCCCAAATAGCAAAACTCATTTACTACTTTAAACGTCTCATTTCTTAATCTAATACCTTCAACATCGCCCTATTTGTTTCGACTACATTCCATTATCCTCGTTTTGCTTTTGTTGATGTTCATCTTATATCCTCCTTTCAAGACACTATCCATTCCGTTCAACTGCTCTTCCAAGTCCTTTGCTGTCTCTGACAGAATTACAATGTCATCGGCGAACCTCAAAGTTTTTATTTCTTCTCCATTGATTTTAATACCTACTCCCAATTTTTCTTTTGTTTCCTTCACTGCTTGCTCAATATACAGATTGAATAACATCGGGGAGAGGCTACAGCCGTGTCTCACTCCCTTCCCAACCACTGCTTCCCTTTCATGCCCCTCGATTCTTGTAACTGGCATCTGGTTTCTGTACAAAAATCCTCGTTTTGATTTTGTTTTGTTTTACTTGGTAAAAATTTTCTACAGCCAAAATCACATAATTTTTTTGTTTACTTATAAACAACCGGTATCGACAGGCTTTGCTTGTGTCTTCAGGTCTGCAAAAGTTTATGATACAAATCTCTTCATTCTGAGTTGGACCTCCGACAACGTCGTAATGTAGATTATGTGCCATATTTTACCTACACTGAAACGCCAAAGAAACTGGTACACGCATGCCTATTCAAATACAGAGATTTGTAAACAAGCAGAACACGGCACTGCGGTCGGAAACACCTATACAAGACAAAATGTGTCTGGCGCAGTTGTTAGATGGGTTACTACTGCAACAATGGCAGGTTATCGAGACTTAAGCGAGTTTTAACGTGGTGTTACACTCGGCGAGCGAGCAATGGGCAACAGCATCTCGGAGGTAGCGGTGAAATGGGCATTTTCCCGTGCTACCATTTACGAGCGTACCGTGAATATCAGGTATCCGGTAAATCATCAAATATCCGTCATCGCTGCGGCCGGGATCAACGACGACTCAAGAGAATCCATCAACGTGACAGGAGTGCAACACTTCCGCAAATTGCTTCAGATTCCATTGCTGAGCCATCAACAAGAGTCAGCGTGCGATCCATTCAGCTAAACATCACCAATATGAGCTTCCGGAATCGAAGGAACACTCGTGTACCTCTGATGATTGGATGACACAAGGTTTTACAACTCGCCTGGGCCCGTCTCCACCGATATGGTGCTGTTGATGACTGGAAACATGTTGCCTGCTCGGGCGAGTTTCATTTCAAATTTTATCAAGCGGATCGACGTGTATGGGTATGGAGACAACCTCATGAATCCATTGATCCTGCATGCCAGCAGGAAACTGTTCAAGCTGGTGGAGGCTATGTAATGGTAAGGAGCGCGTGCAGGTGGAGTGATATGGGACCACTGGTACGTCTAGATACGAGTCTGACAGGTGACATGCTCGTAAGCATCCTCTCTGATCACCTGCATCCATTCATGTCGGTGTGCTCTCCGACAGACTTGGGTAATTCCAGCAGGAAAATGCGACACCCCACACGTCCAGAATTGCTACAGAGTGGCTCCAGGGGAACACTCTCCTGAGTTTAAACAAGTATGCAGGCCACCAGACTTCCCAGACGTAAACTTTATAAAGCACACCCGGGGTGCTTTTAACGTACTGTTCAGGAGAGACCTTCACCCTCACGTACTCTTACGGGTTTATGGTCAGCCCTGCAAAATTCACGGCGTCAGTTCCCTCTGGCACTACTTGAGACATTAGTCGAGTCCATGCCACGTCGTGTTGCGGCACTTGTGCGTGCTTGGGGGCCGTACACAATATTAGGCACGTGTACCAGTTTCTTTGGCTCTTAAGTGTACATGAGGACTGCGTGTGAGGTCCAACTAGTAATGAACACATTTCAGAACATAAATTTTTGAAGACCTGAAGAGACAGAGAAGTCTGCCGAAACCGGTTATTTGTAAATAAAGAGATATTTACGCGAGTCTGGCTTTAGAAAGTTTTTACCACGAGGATGGCGTTCTTCCCCGTTCCCTATAAGCCGTATTTATCTTCGATTCGATGCATATTGAAACGTCTAACGTATGAGCACCCACAATTTGTCCACGTTCTGATTCACGTAAATTGTAACTACACATAACACCGCTATGACCGTGATTGACACAACTGAGGACATTACTTGGGTGCCGTTGATGGTGAAATACAGTGCAACTAATATGCAGAGTGACAGTTATTGAACTATATAAAAACCGTAAATTAGTTACATACTACAGCATGCACACACTTTATTCAAGATGTAAATGTCACTACAGATATTGGGATTTAGGCTATGATATGTTCGATATGCCTGCCATCATTGGCGATGACGTGGCGCAGGCAAATAGCGCAAATAGCGACATTCTGCATGACCTACTGAAATGTCGGAAAATCGATGCTGTCGATGACCTCCGAATGCCTGTTTTCAGCTCAGCAATGGTTATTGCTGTACTCCATGTTTTTAGTACAGCCCCACAAAAAGAAGTGGCACGTGTTTACATCCGGAGAACGTGGCGGTCAATTGAGGCCCATGCCAGTGGCCTCTTGGTACTCCAGAGCGAGAATGCGGTCTCTAAAGTGCTCCGCCAGAACATCAGATAATCTCCTGCTTCGATTCGGTCGAGTTACGCCTGTCATGAAGCACATCTTGTCGAAATCAGGATCACTTTAGACAATGGCGATGATGTAATCTTCCATAAACTTCACGTACCATCCGGTATAGGCACCGTACCATTTAAGAATATCGTACCGATTATTCCGTTACCGGACATGGCACACCATACAGACACCCGTTGAGGAGGAAGAGACTTCTCGATCGCGAAATGCGAATTCTCTGTCCCAGAAATGCTCCAGTTTTTTCTTATTGATGGACCCATACAAATGCAAATGGCCTACAAGACAAGGAGAGTGCCCACAAGCATACTAACCCCATCATGGCCCGCGGCCAAACGTGGAGTTTAAACGTCCTAACGCAACCCGTTCAGAAGTTATGACGATTTTATTTCATGCAGTTGAATAATTGTTGCCTTGTACCCGGCTGGCATTTGTATTTTATGCTGAAGCATCCGTTTCTACCGTTATTTCCGTATTTTGTCCCACCGCTGTAGGTCCATCGATATTCTTCGTATTTACCAGTACTTCCGTCGTTCCAGCCACTGCTGACCCAGACCAAGTCTCGAGTACTTCACCTACTCCGGTGACTGACTGGCGCTCTACGCACGTTGGGCTGGATTTGGGGCAGCAGCCGGGTCGTGTAATTAACGACGGGTCCGGCAGAGCGCGCCGCTCACGGCCAGGTTTAAATTAGTCCGCAGAGTGAACGCAACGCGCGTCCCCCAGCCGGCCGGGCCTAGCTGCGCACTCGTTACGGCCGGCGTTCCCCACAGCCCTCTTACGCGCTCCCTCGGTCCGACGTTAATGTAATTAAAACGGCCGCTTTGCGCGTTTTAATAAATGCCAAGGCGGACAGAAGGGCCGCCCGGTCACCGCTGGACCGTACCCTCGCAATTGGCGTTCTTCGCACGACTTGCCCGTAACTCAATATTAACACCGCGTTCGTTCGGCCTCCGGGGTGGGATAGCATAGGGACCTGGGAAAAAAGGAAGAGCGGGAAGGGGGAGATAAAAATGTCACCACTGAGGTCACGGGGTCTCGCGAGATGAGACTGCGCGAAATAAAATTTAAAAAAATTGGCCCGATAATGCAGCGTGTCGGCCGGCACGCATGGCGGCGCGCGCAACGGCGCGTGCACCAGGTGGGCGCCGGGGATCCCCAAACCCCGCACCCGCGGGGAAGCCCCGTCGCAGTGTTTACCCCCACGGCGGACAAACACGATAGCAGCCACACGTGCACACACGTGGCCGGCCGCGCCGCAGCTGGTGCCACTGTGCCCACGCCGCGCCGCGGTCCTGCGACTCGTCTCTGGGAAACGTCGCAAAAAAAAAAAAAAAAAATCGTTGCAAAACAAAGCGGTATCGGGGTGCTGCGCATTACGTTGTTGAAATTCAGTGCCACATACGGCCACGTGTTGTTCCGTTCTGAAGTCTGACATCTGTCCAAACCTACTCAATTCTACCCTACTCCCGATTATATTACTCGTATTCGAGACCGAATGCAAGTGTGTTTTATTTTGCTGTCGGAATACTCATTCCGAGAGACTCGGGCTTATTCCACTCTTGTGTTGTACCCATGTGGTAAACATGTTTTTCAATTAGAAACGAACAAGTTTTCGTTACTGACGCTCCATATGGTCATGAGTGGGGAAAAAACTAGGTATTTAGTCAATACGTAAGTTCGAAATACTGCAGTTGAAATCAGTGCGGGCCGGAGTGGCCGTGCGGTTCTAGACGCTACAGTCTGGAGCCGAGCGGCCGCTACGGTCGCAGGTTCGAGTCCTGCCTCGGGCATGGATGTGTGTGATGTCCTTAGGTTAGATAGGTTTAATTACTTCTAAGTTCTAGGCGACTGATGACCTCAGAAGTTAAGTCGCATAGTGCTCAAAGCCATTTGAACCATTTTTGAAATCAGTAACCATCCGACCAAGCCTGCCAAATTAATTTTAAATGTCCAAAACGCACTTTTCGTTTTAATCACTGTTAAATTGCACTGAAGAGCCTGCATAATACCTTGTAGGGCCCCCGCGAGCACGTAGAAGTGCCGCAACACCACGTATCATTGACGCGACTAATGTCTGAAGTAGTGCTGGTGGGAACAGCCACAATGAATCCTGCTGTGCTGTCCATAAATCCGTAAGAGTAAGAGGTAGTGAAGATCTCTTCCGAACAGCACGTTGCAACTCATCCCAGATATGCTCAATAATGTTCATGTCTGTGGAGTTTGGTGGCCAGCGGAAGTGTTCAAACTCAGAACAGTGTTCCTGGACGGTCGTGCGGTAGCGTTCTCGCTTCCCGCGCCCGGGTTCCCGGGTTCGATTCCCGGCGTGGTCAGGGTTTCTCTCTGCCTCGTGATGACTGGGTGTTGTGTGATGTCCTTAGTTTAGTTAGGTTTAAGTAGTTCTAAGTTCTAGGGGGCTGATGACCATAGATGTTAAGTCCCATAGTGCTCAGAGCCATTTGAACCAAGTGTTCCTGGAGCCACCCTGTAGCTATTCCGGACGTGTTGGGTGTGCATCGTCCCGCTGGAATTCCCCAAGTCTGCCGGACTGCACAATGGACATGAACGGATGCAACTGACGAGACAGGATGCTTACGTACGGGCCACCTGTCAGAGTCGTATCTGGACGTATCAGGGGACCCATATAACTCCAACTACACACGCCACATATGATTACAGACCCTTCACCAGTCAAACAGTCCCCTGCATATATGCAGGGTCCATGGATTTATAAGGCTGTCTCCACACCCGTACACGTCCATTTGCTCGATACCATTTGAAACCAGACTCGTCCCACAGGCAACATTTTCAGTCATCAACAGTCGAATTTCGGTGTTGACGGGCCCTAGCGAGGCGTAAAAATTTGTGTCGTGCAGTCATATAGGACACACGACTGGGCCTTGGTCTCCGAAAGTCCATATCGATGATGATTGTTCATGGCCCAGAATTGAAATATGCAGCAATTTACGGAAGGGCTGCAATTCTGTCACGTTGAACAATTATCTTCAGTAGTAGTTGGTCCTGTTCGCGTAGGGTCTTTTTCCGGTCACAGCGTTGTCGGAGATTTGAAGTTCACTGTACACTCGGGAAATGGTAGTAAGGGAAAATCCAAACTTCATCGCTACGACGGAGATGCTGTGACCCATCCCTCGTGCGCCGACTGTAACACCAGGTTTAAACTCACAGAAATCTTGATAACCTGCCATTGTAGCTTCAGTAACCGATCTAACAGCTGCACCATACACTTGTCTTATATAGGCGTTGCCGACCGCAGCGCCGTATTCTGCCTGTTTGTATTTGAATACGCATGCCTATACCAGTTCCTTTGGCACTTCAGTGTAGTTTTCAGATGTATTAAAAAAAGTTTTACGAAAAATTATTTGCCTTACAGTTACATCTTCATTTTCCATACAGGGTTCCTGTTTCCGTACTCAGGACTGAAAACACAAAGGAATTAATGACATTAGTTACCAGTGGTCATTGAATAAATCAATCAGCAAAGTTGAAAATTTGTGCCTGACCGGGTTTCGGAACCTGGTCTCCTGCATACTAGGCAGATTCGCTGACCACTGTGCCATATGGACTTCAGTTTCAGTATATTTCTGACAGGGAACCAGCAACTTTATTGAATTTCTTAAAACTTTTGTTAACGATTCTGTCTACACTTGCAGTATTTATATTAGACGACTAGTTTCGAAACTTACAGGTTCCTTTTCAAGCCTGGTCTACATAAGCTGCACTGACAGAGCCTGATATTAAAATTAAACGTCAATTAAACGTCAAAGTGGCAAAATGTTTGCAAAATGATTGCCACAATCGACACGTGCCTCTATCCAAATCATAATCAAACTGCAACTGTTGACAGAATCGTTAATAAAAGTCAAACTGAATTATTCAGGGCTCACTAGCAGTTAATGTCATTAATTGTTGTGTGTCTTGATTCATAGTACCCGCAGGCTCATAATAGTATCCATCCCTTCGGACATGTCCGAAAGAACAGTCACCACATATGTACACTCCTGGAAATGGAAAAAAGAACACATTGACACCGGTGTGTCAGATCCACCGTACTTGCTCCGGACACTGCGAGACGGCTGTACAAGCAATGATCACACGCACGGCACAGCGGACACACCAGGAACCGCGGTGTTGGCCGTCGAATGGCGCTAGCTGCGCAGCATTTGTGCACCGCCGCCGTCAGTGTCAGCCAGTTTGCCGTGGCATACGGAGCTCCATCGCAGTCTTTAACACTGGTAGCATGCCGCGACAGCGTGGACGTGAACCGTATGTGCAGTTGACGGACTTTGAGCGAGGGCGTATAGTGGGCATGCGGGAGGCCGGGTGGACGTACCGCCGAATTGCTCAACACGTGGGGCGTGAGGTCTCCACAGTACATCGATGTTGTCGCCAGTGGTCGGCGGAAGGTGCACGTGCCCGTCGACCTGGGACCGGACCGCAGCGACGCATGGATGCACGCCAAGACCGTAGGATCCTACGCAGTGCCGTAGGGGACCGCACCGCCCCTTCCCAGCAAATTAGGGACACTGTTGCTCCTGGGATATCGGCGAGGAGAATTCGCAACCGTCTCCATGAAGCTGGGCTACGGTCCCGCACACCGTTAAGCCGTCTTCCGCTCACGCCCCAACATCGTGCAGCCCGCCTCCAGTGGTGTCGCAACAGGCGTGAATGGAGGGACGAATGGAGACGTGTCGTCTTCAGCGATGAGAGTCGCTTCTGCCTTGGTGCCAATGATGGTCGTATGCGTGTTTGGCGCCGTGCAGGTGAGCGCCACAATCAGGACTGCATACGACCGAGGCACACAGGGCCAACACCCGGCATCATGGTGTGGGGAGCGATCTCCTACACTGGCCGTACACCACTGGTGATCGTCGAGGGGACACTGAATAGTGCACGGTACATCCAAACCGTCATCGAACCCATCGTTCTACCATTCCTAGACCGGCAAGGGAACTTGCTGTTCCAACAGGACAATGCACGTCCGCATGTATCCCGTGCCACCCAACGTGCTCTAGAAGGTGTAAGTCAACTACCCTGGCCAGCAAGATCTCCGGATCTGTCCCCCATTGAGCATGTTTGGGACTGGATGAAGCGTCGTCTCACGCGGTCTGCACGTCCAGCACGAACGCTGGTCCAACTGAGGCGCCAGGTGGAAATGGCATGGCAAGCCGTTCCACAGGACTACATCCAGCAGCTCTACGATCGTCTCCATGGGAGAATAGCAGCCTGCATTGCTGCGAAAGGTGGATATACACTGTACTAGTGCCGACATTGTGCATGCTCTGTTGCCTGTGTCTATGTGCCTGTGGTTCTGTCAGTGTGATCATGTGATGTATCTGACCCCAGGAATGTGTCAATAAAGTTTCCCCTTCCTGGGACAATGAATTCACGGTGTTCTTATTTCAGTTTCCAGGAGTGTATTTCGAAATGAACTTGACGACACTGAGACCTGATGATTCGTGGTACCGAAACCAGTTGCCAGTAGGCAAAATAAAAGTGCGGGTAAAGACTAAACCAAATAATTTATTCAGATTGTGCTGGTCATGGCTGCAAGCTACGGTATGTCGTCAAAGCCTTTACTTGTTAATCTGCTGCTGTATGTCACGGTAGTTTTTTCTTCAATATAATGCAGTCTGCTTATAATAATAAAATAATGCTTTATAAATCCTCTGCCTCTCATAATTTTCTTATCTCGTGCACCTACATCAGTAATGTCTATGTAAGTCTCAAGTAATTTTATCTCTGTTTCTGACATTCATGTGTCACCCGAAGGTCAAGAAAATTGCGAAAAGCCGGTTCGTAATGAAATAAATAATATTTTGCAGAAGATTAGGAAAATGTCCATATATAATATTGTGGTCATGTCCCGTCGAGCACCGGCGAAAAATTCAATTAATAAATGTTGCCAACTCACAACCTGTCACGCTATCAATATAACATTCGCTGGACACAAAGTATAATAATTACAACGCTCTTAATTACGTCGTCTTCTGCTACTTCACCAACGTGTAAAGAAGACGTGTATGTTTGAAGTACTCCAAATGTTTGCTTTAGACACGTTAAAACTAACTAGAATGGCTCTATAATATTTCTTTGACATGTTCCCTGGCGATGCAGCGGTTATACAAATATTCAGCACTCGCCAGTTCGACCCAGATCTCTACCGATCGCTATGCCAATGTCGAAGAAACACGAAAGTCGCATGCTCCAAAGGCTCAAAGTTGTTCAATATAGCAAATGTACATTTTCAACGGCATACGATTCCACGTTTCACTGTCGCATTACAGATCTTCATCTGGTATTGTCTGTGGCATACTAAAATCTCCATTCTGATCACTGGCTGGAAAAAAAGGTTTGTAATAAAGAGTTTTGATTCCTCTGCAATGTTTATGTACGCGTCGCATGTTGTGGTTCTTTGTTCACTTCAAGAATCACATATAAGATAATGAACGCCACTTTGTCTAGTTTGACACCTGTAGCGTGGTTGTTACACAGCCTTTCCTTATCATGTCAGGGACCTAGTTAGTGGGATATTACGAACTATTGCTCGTCAGACAAGTTAATCACCAACATTAAGTATCCGTTGCTGTTCCACTGCGCTGACCACTGTGAGTTGGTCAGTAAATCAATAAATACTAGGAATTTTAATAAAATATTCATGAAGTTGTACGGACAAAGAATTCATGAGGTGCGGTAATTGTCTTGAATAATACACTATAATAGGATCGTCTTTGTCGCTCCTGCGTACTAATACGTATAATTCCGCTGCGTAGCTGCCACCTTCTTTTCTTTGTATTCTTTTTCAGAGGATGTGAAACTATCTAAAATCTGCAGTTGAATGATTGCTCAGAAGTGAGAAGTGGTTTAAGTAACAGACAATTTGTGAAAAGATTAGACACAGTAAAGCAACTGTTAGCGATTAGTGAAATAGAAAACCAGTGTAAGTGTGAAATGAGTAAATGAACAAGGCTGAACGAACATCGAAACCGTGGCAACCGGAGCGTCATGGTTGATAATTTTGAATTAAACATGAGTGACGGACGTGCAAACAAAAACATCATAATTAGAGTGTATACATGGTTTACGTGCTTATAGGAAAGAATGTAATCGACCGAACTCAAGAGGCTGTGTCAAACAATATGTTTTTGTAGTGAGGTTATATGTCAAAACCTAATAATAAGATTCGTGTTACCCTCTAGAGATTCTAGAGAGGATAGACGTCTGCAGAACATTGCACGATCACTGTCTCATCCATACACAGGTAGCCCGATTTATCTTGACCTACACAAACAACTTTATGTTCATAATGAACATATAAAATATCAGAAACATGTTGTTTAGCCACCAAGGTAACATTAATGAAAATGGCTGCGTTTCCTGCAGCTTTGTTTTTATGAAAATTTGATCTACAGCACACCTTTTTTAAAACCGTTTTCTGTGTCTACTTATTTGATAATTCATTCCCTCTCCTCAAGACCTGTTCTAAAGCGAGTCACAGTGTGTCATTTGCGTAAAAATGTTGTTTTTGAGAATGTAACGCAAAACTGACTTTCATTCTGCTTTATTAACTCATAGTGTAATCATACAGGGTGACGTTACTCGTCCACTTGCTGGAGTTAAACAAAAATATACGTAAGAATGTTCTTGATAGCTGAGTAGCATTTGTAGTTTCCTTTCGTTGTACTGACATAAAAAAAATGGTTCAAATGGCTCTAAGCACTATGGGACTTAACTTCTGAGGTCATCAGTCCCTAGACTTAGAACTACTTAAACATAACTAACCCAAGGACATCACACGCATCCATTCCCGAGGCAGGATTCGAACCTGCGACCGTAGCAGCAGCGCGAAATTACAAGAAAGTACATCATATTAGATAATGTCCTTCGGTAACTAAACAATATTTCCTTGATGTGTATTTTATTTGGAAAAACTGTTTTTTGGTGTGTTCAACATAATGGTACGCCTGTGGTATAGTCCCCCATACTTGCCAACAATAATAGTATCTTGTATCTAGTTCTTTTAAGTAAAGTATGTTCTTATGGTAGCCACTACACGGTAGTTCTACACGCATGTCCCGAGCGGCAAATACCATAGTTACATTTCAATTATCGTGGCACGAAAGGACGGAACAAAGTGGATTTGTACTATCCCTGGCGTAGTAGAACAACTGAAAGAGTTGAAAACAAATGAATCACCAGGTCCGGATGGAATCACAATTCAGATTTTCAAGTAGTACTCTACAGCATTGACCCCTTACCTAGCTTGTATTTATCGCGATTCTCTTACCCAGCGCAGGTGACTTCCGCACATAAGAATCGCAAAAGAATGGACCCGCTAAATTACAGTCCAACATCCACCCATAACAACGGTTTGCTGCAGAAGCCTTGAACACATTCTCAGTTCGAATATAATAAATTTTCTTGAGATCTAGTCTCTTAAGTCCACGAATCAGCATTGTTTTAGAAAGCATAGCTCGTGCGTAACTTAACTTACCCTCTCCTCAAGTGATAAACTGGGATTTATGGATGGAGGGAAACAGGCCGATTTTATGTTTCTAGATTTCCGGAAAGCGTTTGACACTGTGCCATTGCAGCGTTTGACACTGTGTTCCATTGCAGGCTGTTAAAGAGTGTACGCGTAAATGGAATAGGTTCGCAGGTGGATCGAACACTTCCTAAGCTATAGAACCCATTAAGCTGCTCTCAACGGCAAGTTACCGAACCGAGTACGTTATCCTCGACGGCGACTTTTCACCAGAAACAAGGGTACCGTCAGGAATACCACAGGGGTGTGTGATATGGTTCAAATGGCTCTAAGCACTATGGGACTTAATTTCTGACGTCATCAGTCCCCTAGAACGTAGAACTACTTAAACCTAACTAACCTAAGGACGTCACACACATCCATGCCCGAAGCAGGATTCGAACCTGCGACCGTAGCGGTCGCGCGGATCCGGACTGTAGTGCCTAGAACCTCTCGTCCACCCCGGCTGGCGGAAGTGTGATAGGACCGCAAACATTTTCTGCACACAGAAATTAACCGGTGGCCGGTTAAATAGTAATCTTGCTTGCTGAAAATCCTGTGGTGTAAGGGGCAAAATTTATGGTTGGTGTGATGAATGGCAGCTGCCTCTATATGCATAAAATGTAAGTTAATGCAGATGAGTAGGAAAAACGATTCGTGATGTTCAGATACAGCTTTACACAGCCATGTCGTTTAAATATCTGGATGTGACGTTGCAAACCGATATGAAACCGAACGAGTTTCACTAAAATTCTTCATACGATTGCCTGGTTCTGTTGGGTGGATCATTCCTCCAATTGAACCACTACTGTGCCAAGAAGGGTATAAGAGACACAAGGTTTTTCCAAGTTTTCTGTTCTTCGTTGCCTCTAATACCGTATTTTATTGCAGCCGAAGACAACGTGGAGTAACAAACGGCGTAGCCGACAGGACCAGAGGCGGAGGAAGGACCAGATGGCGGCGGACGGCTAAAGAACCACTAGCGTTTCATTAACTCAAGTCGCCCGTTTGCATGCATTAAGCTAAGGGGCGTGGCAGGGGACGACGACCGCCACGAGGGGAGTCGTGTGTAAATCTTATCAGCGCATGAACACACAATTACGGTTTACGACTACGGCGAGCAGCGGAGAGGGAGCTACACCAGGTAATGGGGCAACCACCGCGAGAATATTAATTCCTCTCTGGCGAGATGTCTGCGTACTCGCGGCATCTTAGCTGACTTCCGTCGCACTGCTGCGTGGAATAGTTAAGCACTTTCCTCTCGCTTTAAAGGGATTGATTGGCAACTTGCAGGCACTACATTCGTCGAGGCATTCTTTAGTTCCCTAGACAGAGGAACGTAGCAAACAGGAACTGTTCCGCTTGCTGCAATACCACTTCTGAGATTCTCTTTTTCTTCTCTGTTTTCTATCAGGAGAAAGTAGGGTAAACCTACA
This sequence comes from Schistocerca cancellata, assembly GCF_023864275.1. Taxonomy (NCBI): domain Eukaryota; kingdom Metazoa; phylum Arthropoda; class Insecta; order Orthoptera; family Acrididae; genus Schistocerca; species Schistocerca cancellata. Next base: position 106,030,517 of record NC_064627.1, on the reverse strand, counting down.
AGGCGGAAAAAGTGGGCATTACACATTTTTTTGCCTTGAACAGTGCTGCTGAGTGCCGAGAAATGGTCGTGCTACCTCTGACATGCACCATCATTGTAGTCGGTGAGTTTGACAGGGGGATCTGTTTCCATTATTTTTCAATAAAACCTTTGTGATCTTCAGGCGTATGACGTAAGACATGGCACTCGTGTTATCATTCAAACATAGAGTAATACTTCTTTTTTACAATATCAATGGTCAAATAATATGTTTTATGTAGTTCCTTGTTGTCTCTTTTGCTTTTACAGTTTCATCTTCAAACCATTAACGCCGACATGGCGTCCTATCGGGAAAAGCCACTCTCCCCCCCCCCCCCCCCCCGCAATTGACACTTACTCCATTTACCCCAACGGGAGTTACTTAACTCTATATATCATACGTAACACTTCTTCTTATTTCGTCTTGGGGCTTTACAGATGTGCGTCCGCAGCTCGTGGTCGTGCGGTAGCGTTCTCGCTTCCCACGCCCGGGTTCCCGGGTTCGATTCCCGGCGGGGTCAGGGATTTTCTCTACCTCGTGATGACTGGGTGTTGTGTGATGTCCTTAGGTTAGTTAGGTTTCAGTAGTTCTAAGTTCTAGGGGACTGATGACCATAGATGTTAAGTCCCATAGTGCTCAGAGCCATTTGAACCATTTTTTTTTAACTTTACAGATGTGCTGAGTCTTTACCTTTCATTCTCCATCCTCAACGAAACATAGAACAGCCTACATACCTACAATTTACCTTAGACGAATATCAAATAACATAAATGCAGTATTTAAATCCACACACATACAACAATTTGTAACGAAATTGCGTTCAAGTATAACCAAAATCTCAGAATATGTCACTTCTGGAACACACATAATCAGCTGTGACGATTGCAACAATTTCTATACTGGCGAAACACGACCAAATTTTGACATCGGATTTAAAGAACACACTAGACACTGTAATAGTGACCCGCCAATCTTTTATATAGACCCGAAAACTCAACCCCATAAAGCGGAGAAAATTCGAACTGCGTTAAAAATATTAAACAAAATACCGAAAGGACTTACTACGAGCATTATCGAAAAAATGGTAATTTATATTCATACAAGGAAATATCTACATGCAACTGTAAATGAACACACAATTTTTAAACATACATATTACCTAGAAAACTTTATTGACAAAATAGAACACGAAAAGACATAGTAAATTAGTAAACAAAACTTGCACGGACCATAGATAAAATTTATATGAAAATAAGAAAAAGGGTGGGTAACATCATCTCTGGTAAGCTGTATATACTTTGTAAACACGCGGCATCACAGGAAAAACTGTCAAAATATCTGACAAAACAGTAGTTTTACGTTTCGTGACTACAAGAACCATTATAGTTAGCGATAACAGACAGAAAGACTTTTCTATAGATGCATTATGATCGTCACTTCCAACTAGACGTAAGTACCAGTGCAAGTAGAAACGTAAAACAACCACAATTTCTGTACTTATAATCTTACTTACGTTATTTCGCAGGTCACTTGATAGTTGCAATACGCCTAAACAATCCTGCCGCATAAAATATTAAAAAACATATTACCTTAATGGAACTGGTTTGGAAATTTCATTTCCATAACCTCTTGTTGCAGGTTCTCCAGCCATCTCCTACGCTATCTTCTTTTTAGTTTTCTTACTTTCGCTTCCCATTGGAAGATATTTTTAGTCCATAAATGTTACTTAGTATTCTTCCTTCAGATACATAATACCAAACACTTCTAATTATTTTTGCATAAATAAAAGCTATCATCCGTCATTCTATCCACTTGCGACGATTTTAAATTGATTATTAATGCTATTTAAATCCATTTCTTTTTTGTTCAGCCTTATACAAACAAGCGATTGAAAATTGTCTGCCGCAGCTGCCTGGTATTCTTTCAGACACTGAGGCATGCGGATGCCTAGAAAATATGTCCAGGCGTAAGGCAACAAACGTGGGACATTGTTGCGAATGAAAATGCGACTCAGGTGGAAAATGAAGATAGGATGCCTTGCTCTACAAGCAGAACTTCATGTTCCACGTAATTCACTGATAAGGTTTCTAGGGAAGAAGAGAAGTGCAGTGGGAAGGAAATACATTACCGGAAACTTATGGAGTGTGTTCAGTAAAGAACAAGAACGAGAAACCTTCATTATGTTTATGAAGTAGACAAGAGGAATTGTGTATTTACAGTTGTGGTCTATGGAGATTAGCATTCCACCTGGTAGAGAGGAAAGAAATATCGCAAGCAAATATTGCAATTAATTTTAGTCTTACAAATTCTACTTCTATGAATAGAGCACAAATTTTTAATTAAGTCAAACTACATCTTCAACTTTTGTAGTCCTGTCTTCCTCAGTTGCGTGTAATATCACGGTATACTAATAATTTTTACTTATGGACCGTCTGACAGCAACTGAATAAAACACAGTTTTAGTGCCATACGCGTTTCGCCTTTATTTTCTGCAAGGCATCATCAGTGGCAGGTTTTTTGAAAAAAACATTGCACTGAAACAAACGTTCAGTTCATAGTGCTGTGGAATGTGGGAAAAACCGCATACTGGCATTCATAAGAAGAAGAACAACACAAAAAATTCGACAGGAGCGTAATATGTAAGACATTGTCCACGCAACCTGCCACTGATGATGCCTTGCAGAAAATAAAGGCGAAACGCGTATGGCACTAAAATTGTGTTTTATTCAGTTGCTGTCAGACGGTGCTAGGAAAACGAGTTCATCCCACTCGTCATATTTATAATGTGGATACCATTGACAGTTCAGTCCAAGAAAAGCAAAATGTTTGCAATTAAAGGAAGATGCCAAGCCGGTGGCTTTACTTCAGTCGAGAGAGACCAGCCGTCCACTTTCAACATATGAATTCCGCGCTGGCAACTTTACTCGGTTAGGATGGGAGAAGTGGGCACTATGTAACGCTTCAGTAAGGTGCATACAGATCCTATTAATTATATATTATTTTACTTGTAAATATTCACTATGATACCTTAATATATGGAGAATCAAAACACGTAAGCGGAAAGCTTCTATCAGTAACCATGATTTTGTGAAAGTTCAATATCCGTTATAGTGGTCAATTTTTCCCAACATCCTCTACATGTAATTATCAAATTATTATTAGTACAGTATTTAATTAAACTTAAGTATTCAATATTGTAAGACGTATGCGTTGCCGGCGATGGGCGAGACATGCCAGAGTCTCTGACCAGAGAGTAGTATGTCGTTAGTTGTTGCTTGTCGCGAGTCTGCGTCAGTCCGTGCTAGTAAGCAGTAGTCTTCAGTTGTCTGCTGTAGTCTGCGTGTGTCGGCAGTAGTCGAGAGTAGTCGGCGCGTGGCTGCGCGTGTCGGCAGTCTGCTCTGGTCGGGACTTTGGACTATGAGTATTATTGTAGAAGGTAAAGAAGCAGCCTTGCGCATATCTAGTAATGTATATTAACTGTCATTAATTTCTTTAAAAAAATACCCCCAATAATAATTTTTATAATATAAAGTAATTTTTTTAAGAAAAGCATTCATTTCAATTTAAAGAATATTTCCAATGCATGATCATTCCTTCCAAGAACCAGAAAAAAATATAGGCCAGCATTGCACGAAGCTGTGCCGAAAAGTTTTTACGTAAGAGCAGATATATATTCGCAGTTTTTATTGAGGTAAGAATTTTTCCTTTTTTATTTAGAATACAGGGCCGAGGCGCAGCGCTGGTGTCGTCATAAAATATACCAGGTTACTGAATTTTTTTTACTATTTCGGTGTTTAGGAATAGAATTTTGTGGTTACATTAAATGTGAATGCATTACAGCATAGAGATCATAAATGGCAGCCAATTTTGTTCAGAGGTTACAATCTTAAAAATTAATTTAATTATTATTTTTGTGCGGAGGTTACACTTGGTTCATGGTTCATATTAAAAAAAATATTTTTGTGGGGAGGTTACAATATATAGTATTCACAGCACTAATGATGGTAGCATATTAGTATTTTAGGATTTTTGTTCTTTGATGAAATATTCTGAATTTACAATTCACTAAAACTATGTACTATTCAAAATTCAAAGCCGCTAATAGTGGTTTGTTTTAGGACTGGCTTACCTATTTTCAAACAGCTCATTCCCCTCATTACAATGAACATATTACTTTATTTGAAAACTGTGCATAAAAAAATAATTATCCAAAATTGTCGTATTATAGAATGATCGAATCTTCAAATGTAACACTGCCAAAGTTTTACAGCTATAGTTTTAAAGCCCTGATATTTTGATTACAGAAACGTACATTTTCCCTAAAATGACGTCTTACTTAACAAATTTCCAGAAAATTCTTAACAAGAAATGGAAATCACCGTGTAGATAAGAACATCCACGTCATAGAGCTGAACATGCAATTTTGGCATTCTTTAATAACTTATAATTAATCACGATAATTTCGCTTGCTTTTGCGTTTTGTACTTTTTAATTTTCGTATGTTTTATAGTCTTATGTTTTACCATTTCGTAATTTCTTTCCTATGTGCGTCTTGCATAAGCATCTCAAGCATAAAGCGAAAGTCAGTGGGTAGTGAGTATTCAGCATTTACTGTTCCAAGTAATTCAGGAGCTAGCTTTGAATCAGTACGAACTCTATGTTATTCATTGTGTTTACTTAGTCTGTCGTAAACAATCGTCACATAATTCTCCATGTCGGTCAATTAGTGCAACTACCGAGTCAATCAGTTTGTTGTTTCAACACACGAGATCTTGTTTGCCTGCGTTTCCACCTGTGAAGTTTTGTTAGAGAACACACAGAGCTTGTGACCCGCTGACCTATAAGATATTAGATGTCAACATACTGCCTAAAGATTGATCTTAGTACGTTTAAATCAATAAATACAATTGAAATAAGCAAATAAATTTGACTATATTGTGATACTGAATCCTCATTTACTTATGAAAGAATACACTAATTAGTGAGGAGGAATTGTAACGATGAATAATCATGAAAATTAAGAGGCACGTGAAAAGGTGGGTAACGTTACAATATGTGTGTTCAATTTTACTCTATACTGATTTTTATAAACCACTGCTCATTTTACCTTTTTTGTATAAATCGATAGATTTATGCTGTCCTCAGTTTCTTTCTACATTGTGTTTACATTTTCTTCTGTTCATATCTAGAACATATTCATTAACAATTATTTACGCATTCCTGCCTTTGTCTAGCACTAATACTTTATCATTGTACCATTCGTATCTATGGCTATTTGAGCAATATGGTTAAGTTGCTATAGAATGCTCTTTTCTCATTTGTTGTTTCTTGTATATTTTCATGTTAGATTTAATTTTCCTACATTTTCTTCTGTATTATATTTCAAACTCGTTAGTTTTCTCTCTATCTATTTTCCAAATGCTCCATGTTTTCATTTCACGCAGTGTTTATTTCTAGGTATAGAGAAACATCAATCTCAAATACAGAGTAGTATTTAATAATAACGAAGTATTGTGTCGAAGAAATGTTTTGGTGTGTTGCTGTCCCAGGCAACATCTTTATTCACACGTACATTGTACAGTAAGTGGATGTTTTCCTTCTATTAATTTTGATACATTCGTTTTGGTCTACCATCATCGTTATATACCACAAGTAGACTGACTACATCGTTTGAAACGAATGAGATAGGCATTTAAGGCACTGAGCTTGCATTCAGGAGATTTGAGGTCGAAACCCCTACTGGCCATGGGGATTTTTACTTTATATAGTCTTCCCAAATTGCTTACCCGCAAATAGCTGGTTCATTCTCTTGAAAAGCGTATTTCCGAGATTCTTCGCCATCTTACCTCAAACCGAGCTCTTGTTCCCTCACTAGTGAGCTTGTCGCCGAGCGATACTTAAACAACCATCAGAATCGACTGCATACTAACACTGACAACAACAGTTCACGTATACATGCTGACGTCGAAGCAGATGAGGAGATCGAGAAGTATATGAGAGTACTGAATCTATAATTCATTACATAAAGAGATATGAAAATGTAATAGTGGTAGGGGACTGCAATGCGATTGGAAAACAGGAAGGGTTTAGTGGTAGGAACGAGAGAGTATAAAAACTGATTTAGCTATGCAATAAATATCAGATACTAATAGCGAATCACTGTTGAAGAATCACATCGGAAGGAACTATGTCTACAACAGGCCGGGAGACAGGGGAAGATGACTACATTATGGTAAGGCGAAGATTCCGAAATCAGATAATGGATTGTAAGGCGTATCCAGGAGCAGATGGAGACTCATATCACATTTTGGTAGGGATCAAAAGTAGGCTGAAATTTTTGAGACTTATCAGGATGAATGCTCACAAAGAAGTGAGGTAAGGAAGTACGAAGGGATGGAGAGAGATGCTTGAACTGATAATGAATAGCACGGTAGGCAGATCAGTTGAAGAGGAATGAACATCTCTGAAAATGACAATCACAGAACTTGAAAGAAAACATAGGTACAAGAAAGGTAACAGAGAAACGAAATAAATAGGAAGCGCAGGGAAGCTAAGGCGAAATATGAAGAAATAGAGGAAACAAATTAGTATCTGGAAGGATACAGAGAAGTAAAAACAGTCTTTGGCGAAATTTAAAGCAGTGATGGTACCATTAACAGTACAATGGAAAATCTACTGTTAAACGTAGAGGAGAGAGCGGTTAGGTGGAAAAAGTAAATTAAAGGCATCTGTGAGCAGGAGGTCTTGTCTGATGTGAGAGAAGAAGAAACAGAAGTCAACAGGGAAGACGTACGGGATCCTGTATTAGAATCAAAATTTTAAAAAAACTTTGGAAGACTTAATCTCAAATAAGGTAGTAGGAATAGATAAAATTCCACAAAAATTTCTAAAACCTTTTGGGGGAATCAAAATTTAAAAGAACTTTGGAAGACTTAATATCAAATAAGGTAGTAGGAATAGATAACATTCCACAGGAATTTCTAAAACCATTTGGGGGAACTGTCAACAAAACGACCATTCACATTGGTGTGTACTGCGAGCATTATCGCACTGTCATCATGACTGCTCATGCATCGAAGTTGCTGACAAGAATAATACACAAAAGAATGGAAAAAAAATTAGACGATCTGTCAGCTGACGATCAGCTTGTCATTAGGAACGGTATAGGCACCAGAAGGCAGTTCCGACTTTTCGGTTGATAGTGTAAACAAGACTGAAGAGAAATCAAGTACCTTCATAGAATTTGTCTACCTAGAGAAATGGTTCAACAGTGGTGCTATATATTCGAAATTCTGAGAAAAATAGAGATAAGATAGAGGAAAATACTGATAAAATACACTGAAGATCAAAAGAAGCTGTTACATCTGCCTGATATCGTGTAGATCCCTCGAGACCCCGCAGAAGTGCCGCAACACGACGTGGCATGGGTTCGAATGATGTTGAAATACTGCTGGAGCGAATTGACACCATCAATTCTGGAGGGCTGTCCATGAATTCATAAGAGTACGAGGCAGAGATCTCTTCTGAACAGCATATTGCAAGGCATCCCAGATATGCTCAATAATGTTCATATCTGGGGAGTCTGGTATTCAACGGAAGTTCTTAAAATCAGAAGAGCGTTCCTGGAGCCACTGTGTAACAATTCAGGACGTGTGGGGTGTCACATTGTCCTGCTAGAATTCCCCTAGTCCGTTAGAATGCACAGTGGACATGAAGTGATGCAAGTGATGAGACAGGATCTTTACGTATGTGTCACCTGTCAACATTGTATCTAGATCTATCAGGGATCCCGTGGCATTCCAACTGCACACGCTCCACACCAATACAGAGCCTCCACCATCTTGAACAGTCCCCAGCTGCGAAGGCCCATCTCGATGATGTTTCGTTGAATGGTTCGCACGCTGACACTTGTTGATGGCCCAGCACTGAAATCTGTAGCAATCTTGGGAAGGTTTGCACTTCTGTCAAGCTGACCGACCCTCTTCAGTCGTCGTTGATCCCGTTATTGCAGGGTCTTTTTCCGGCTGCAGAAATGTCGGAGATTTGATGTTTTACCGAATTGCTGATACTCACGGTACACTCGTTAAATGCTCACACGCAGAAGTCCCCACTTCCTCGCTACATCGGAAATAGTGTATCCCATCGCTCATGCGTCGACTATAACACCACGTACAAACTCACTTAAATCTTTATAATCTGCCATTGCAGCAGCAGTAACAGTTCCGACAACTGCGCCAGACACTTGTCTTGTATAGGCGTTGCCAACCGCAGCGCCGTATTCTGCCTATTGGCGTATCTTCGTATTTGAATACGCATGCCTACGCCATTTTCTTTGGGGCTTCAATGTACAATAGGTACTAGAACCAAGAGGGAAGACTGCGTCTATCGGCACAAATAGTTAAGGACTAGAGAAAGAGTTATATACTGTGGTGTCACCGCCAGACACCACACTTGCTAGGTGGTAGCCTTTAAATCGGCCGCGGTCCGTTAGTATACGTCGGACCCGCGTGTCGCCACTATCAGTGATTGCAGACCAAGCGCCGCCACACGGCAGGTCTAGAGAGACTTCCTAGCACTCGCCCCAGTTGTTCAACCGACTTTGCTAGCGATGGTTCACTGACAAAATACGCTCTCATTTGCCGAGACGATAGTTAGCATAGCCTTCAGCTACGTCATTTGGTACGACCTAGCAAGGCGCCCTTACCAGTTACTATTGATGTTGTAAAACGTGTACCGTCAAGAGCGATGTTCACCATTTATGGATTAAAGTTAAGTATTCCACAGCTACGTCCTTTTTTGCTAGCCTAATTTCCTTGACCTGTTCCAGACCTCACGACAGCCTGCGTGAGCTAAAACTCGTTCCAATCGGCTGCCCCTCAAAACTGGGTTGGCTCTCTTGCCAATCCACAACATATACGATATTGCATTGCCAGTGTTAATGTGAATTACGATGCAATGTTCTTTCAGAGATGCATGTCCGAGGGAACATTTATCGTAGTTCGGAATAACACAGGCACTGTGATATCGTATTTATCCGCCACCTGAGAGCAAGCGACTTTCATGTAAAATGTCTCTTCTGTCCGGAATACACATACGGATATACGAATAGAGGTTTTGGACACATGGGTGGTTACATACGGAAGTTTGAGTCTGGCTGTGATTCGTGTCGGATAGCCAAATGGATACAGGCGGCCTTAGGCTGTGGAGCGGTGCGGTACATCCCGGCCACTCAATGTCGCGTTTCCGGGTGTGTTGTTGTTTACCGCGCCACCGAGCTAGTGTTATGTGTCGTAGCTACGTTCCTGACGTCCGATGGCTCTTTCGTATCGGAATGCCACAATAAAGCTGCAGTTCGACACTAGGTACTCTAGACCCAAGGCCGACGAAACAGACTTTTACGCGATTATCTCTAGCGTTATCTATCTTAAGTTCACAGACGATGAGGCCTGTGACAAACTTCTCAGACGCTAGACGGAAGGTTATCGGTCCTGCCACTCTGACGGAAACGTGGGTGTGGTGACACCCGAAAGTGCTGGATTGGGAATACAAAATGTGCTCGTGTTTGAGCTACCATTTGAAGTTCCATCGGATTTGGTCACTCTTGCTCTTCGGCCCTATGGCTCATTCCTCAGCCATATGGCCGAAAAATGGAAGACCTTCGAAACTTACCCTGTCCTTAACGGGGTGATACACGTCGTTATTGAATTGCAACGCCATATACATTCGTATCTCACGATCGCTATTTGCAGGGCGATAATTATTTACGACGGTCGGCCGAGGACCTGCTCCGGATGTGGACATGTAGGACACATGCGTACCGAATGCCTGTAACGCCGTCTCGTGCAGACTCCCTCAGGCGATCAGATTCAACCGTCGATAGCGACCTCTGTGCCGATTACGTATGTTGCGGCGGCGAGACTGGAGACGACAGCTGTGAATGACGACCCGTATGCATTGGTGCATGCCTTGGAGGCCCCTGCAATAGTTCCTCAGGAGCCCTCAGCGTCTTCCAGTGCCGATGCTTCTGTTACCCCCTCGCCGAGCCCTGGCGCACCGCTACAACGACAAGCCGACGGTGCGGTCGAAGTTCAAGAACAGGACGCAGCGTCCTCCCCCTGCCCTACGATGGCAACCGAGGCGAAACAGTGTAAACAGCAATTGCGAAAAAGCCATAAGAAACGGTGCATAACATCCGACGCAGTAGCACAGTTCGGCAACGATGGATGATGAGGTGCGTCAGCCGATAAACCGATCCGACACGGGCGATACTAGCGTACAACATGGCTTGACATCTTCTCCCGCTACCGGTGGGTCTGAGCACTGTGGGGATGCGGGAGATCACCGAAGCCCCAACCCCGGGCATGAACCCACGACTACGTCTGCCTCTCGAGATCCAGTGGTATCGCCGTCCCTGGAGATGGGCGCAGGAGATGGAGGACCCTGACGATACACCGATGCCGCTGGCAGCGTAGCGTCTAGAGCTGGGGGATCCGCTCCTGAACTGATACATAGAGTTGAATATTTCAAAGGAGTGAACAATCAGTGATTCAGAAAAAAAGAGCGGTAGCTCCAAACGTTTCCCACGGCAGAGAGAGAGAGAGAGAGAGAGAGAGAGAGAGAGAGAGAGAGAGAGCATATCAGCGGCGCCTCTGCTGGTCAGAGCACAGTGCACGCCACGCCTCTGCCCTGCTTCTACCTTGGCTGCCTGCATTGTGCAGTGCCCCATTGGATTTTGTGTTTCACATATGCCGTGCCGTCTCTGTGCGTTGTCTGCCGCGTGCAGTGTCTGACGCAGCTTAACTTAGCACCGCACTCTGTCGGCGATCATTTCAGTCGCACATCCTGCCCTCTGGGCAGTTTATGCGAGCAACAGGACAGAGAGCCTCCTAGCGGAGAACATAGGAACTACTTGCAACAACCTGCTCACAAGAGAACGGACGATTTGTCTCGGAGCGGGTGACTGGTGGCTATTCACCGCTCCCCCCACCCTCGGAACTCGCCCGCTCAACGCTCACCCCACCGTTCTCGACTCTAGCCAGAGCGTTGAGCAAAGCAACTCAGGTGTCACTCTGGTCTCTGCCATCTTAGCTCACGCAGTAATACAGCTCGCGGCTCGACCTACTCGACTCAGTGCTTCTTCATCGGAGTTAGTCTCTACTGGATATTGTTCTTTGTAGTAATACCGCTATGTATATTACATTATTATGTTATGTATACATCATTTATTTTTATTTGTTTAAACTGATCAGATTAGGTTCCTGACGACTCCTCTTTCTATAGGATTTTTATTATGGACACTCGAATTTACGCTTTAATTACGAGCGAACCGATAAACGTATCGCAAAATGTGATACACCAATATTTTCCGTGTTTTATTCTGCGTAAGGCTATATGCAGCACTTTCGTCTTACAGTCAAATTTATATATTTTTTTTCTTATTCTGGTACGGATTTTGCAATTTTAGGCGTTTTCGGAAGGAAACGTTCACTTTAAAAATATATGGCATGTGATGCATTTGTATGAGGTTAATGAAATTTTAATTCATTATAGCCAAATATATTGTTAATGTAAATCTCAAGTTACAACATTTTCCGATCACCCAAAAAACCACGATAGTTCAAAATAAATCAATAATCAGAAACTTTGTCATATCGTGGAAATTTCAATAAACAATACAAAATTCTTACTCATTATCTGTGTTACTTCAAAATAGGATCAAATAAGATCAAAATACAGGTATAGTACTGGAATAAACCAAGTTCAAAGGGCAATGTGCCTTCCATTTATTTTCTATTGTAAATGAGTGGTGAGTCATGAAAAAGAGCTAATTCATTTCAGGGAGTGAACAGTTCTGATCCGATCTCTGAAAAGAACAGTTTTGCCCATCTCTAGTAGCGTCTACATTGCCGGCGACAGATGTCTAAGTCGGCATGACCCACATCGGTTGCTTCCTGTCTCTACGCCATAATGACGCTCCACACCATGACCACTGCCCATCTGTAATACCAAGTACACCTTTCGCGACTTGATGGAACAGCCATACTGCCTCGCAACGATCAATGTCAACGCCGTTACTTCTGCTGTCAAAACACGTATGCTGCAAGATACGTTACGAGCTGCGGATCTGGATGTTTTCCTCCAAAAAGTCCGATCATGTCTCTGTGTAGATACTTACGGATATGAAGCCTACACTATGTCTTCAGATGTGGGTGGTGGAGGTATGGCAATTCTGCTGAGGGAAGGGATTATTGTGGTGTCACCGCCAGACACCAAACTTGCTAGGTGGTAGCCTTTAAATCGGCCGCGGTCCGTTAGTGTACGTCGGACCGAGCGCCGCCACACGGCAGGTGTAGTCTAGAGAGACTCCCTAGCACTCGCCCCAGTTGTACAGCCGACTTTGCTAGCGATGGTTCACTGCCTACATACGCTCTCATTTGCAGAGACGACAGTTTAGCATACCCTTCAGCTACGTCATTTGCTACGACCTAGCAAGACGCCATATTCAGTAATTAGAATGAATTCTGAACAGATAATATTGTGAATCATGTACCGTCAAGAGCGACGTTCATCATTAATGGATTAAAGTTAAATATCAAACTAATTATGTCCGCTTTCTGAATTCTCATTCCTTGTCATGCTCCAGACCTCACGTCAGTACAGTTCTTCCCTCCTCACGCCAGCCTGCGTGAGCTAAAACGCGTGCATTTCAGCCTCCACTAGTAACACGGTGTTGGCTCTTCTGCCAACACAACAATTATCGCAACTGATGTCTCCTATTTACCGTCGGCCCGGAGGTAGCACTCACGATTGGTACAGTTCGCCTGGTGAACCTGTATGCTCCTTCCGGCACCGACAGAAGAACGCCGCACCTTTTTTGCCGTAGACATAGCTCTGCTCTTCCAGAGCAATGCCGACCGCTTGGTAGTAGTCGGAGACTTGAATTGTGTACTCAGACCATCCTACCAGATGCCGCCCTATACCACCTGACCAGTACTTCAGGCACTTGTAAAGGAGTTGGCTTTGTTGGACACTTGGACCACACAACATGTCGACCGAATGGCATACACGTACTTTACTTGTCATTCCGCGAACCTTTTGGATCGAGCCTACGTCACACGGTGCCTGCGGTCGGCAGTTGCCGACGCCGAGATGTGGCCGGCATCGTCCATGGATCACCTTGTAAGTAGGCTGTTTATGTTTTCTTATTGGCAACGTTACGTAGCGCTCTGTATGAAAATCACTGGCTGTGCTGTGTGCAGTCTGTGGCTAGTTTGCATTGTTGTCTGCGATTGTAGTGTTGGGCAGCTGGATGTGAACAGCGCGTAGCGTTGCGCAGTTGGAGGTGAGCCGCCAGCAGTGGTGGATATGGGAAGTGAGATGGCGGATGTTTGAGTACAGAATGGATATTATGAACTGCTATGTATATTATGCTTTTTCAACACTATTAAGGTAAATACATTGTTTGTTCTCTATTACAATCTTTCATTTGCTAACTATGCCTATCAGTAGTTAGTGCCTTCCGTAGTTTGAATATTTTATTTAGCTGGCAATAGTGGCGCTCGCTGTATTGCAGTAGCTTGAGTAACGAAGATTTTTGTGAGGTAAGTGATTTGTGAAACGTATAGGTTAATGTTAGTCAGGGCCATTCTTTTGTAGGGATTTTTGAAAGTCAGATTGCGTTGCGCTAAAAATATTGTGTGTCAGTTTAAGCTCAGTCCTGTACAATTTTTCTAAGGGGACGTTTCATGATCCTGGCAGGGTCGCCACACATGTGGCGCATCAGTGTGGCCCTTCTTGATGAGGTAAATTGCAGACGCGAAGGTGAGTCCACAAGGAGAAAATGACACCGGTGATTATCCGCCTACGGTTCCGTACTCCAATGGTGGTTACGGTATGTCAAACTCGCCTTGTGCCGAACATTATCCAGCTATGGACGAGATAGAGGGCGCTGCTATACCGCGACCACTGATTTCTACTACAACGCGCTCCGCGAACTGGCTGTGCAACCGCCGTCGCCGGAACGACGATAAGCAGAACATAACGTCAAGGCACAATTGCTAACTACCACCGTCGCACGTCTCGCAGGTGTGCGGGTGCGAGCGAGGACAACTGATGATGTTAGTGGAGCACGTCCGCCCATCCACCATGTCATCCAAGACAGAAGAAGACGCAAGAGGCAGCTCATCACGGTGGTCGAGACGGAGGATGGACGACGAGTTGACACGCAAATGGACATCGTCCGAGCGTTCCAGGCCCCCACAACCGCACGGGTGGTCGACTGTGAAGAGTGGACAAATTGAATAGCTGGGCGGCGGCCATTAGAGTGGTAAACTGACGCGCGAAGTTCGAATGTTTATACATCGCTTTTGGTTATAAAATGCCTTCCCTTGAGTTAGGTCACAAACATAATGCCTCATTTAAATACGTTACTACAATATACTTCTTAATTTATGAACAAACAGCAACTAGTCACTGTTTATGAATTTATCTTACGTACTACGTGGAATCTGCCGTAGCTAAAAGTTATGTACTGGACCCCTAGCAGTTTTCGTAGTTCATTTACGATAGATGTACGCAAAATGCATCAAAATACTCGAAGATCTGCCCACTGTATTAATAGATATTTTCTGACTCTACCTTGCTTTAGATTTTATGACGAGAAGTGCGTTATACATGGCATAGTGCTTTGGCAACTCACGACCAAATTATCAAGTTTCAACCTAATCTAGACCATGAAAACACTACCGATCAGCCAACTTTCTTCAAAATGATCAGAACATATAAAATGGTATTCTGTCGGTCGGAAATCTTGCCTCCTGACAGCGTGTAACCATTTTTGTAACAGCTGTGGTTTTGAGAAAGGATACCTGCAAATAGATGCACAGACATATGCTAATACCGTGTTACAAAACACTTATTAAGCAAGTGCACTGACATACAAAACAACTTAAAATATTCACATATCTGTGAAACGTAATATTCGTTCCTTTCTCGAATTTATTTGTACAATTAATCGCTGCACAACTCGTCATCATTGTACTTCTATTGATTGGAACGTACAGACAGTAGAATTACGAGTAACAAATACTGTATGTACGCCCCAACAAATATACAACGTTGAATCAGGGTCTTCATAAACAACAATACTACACAACACATCAGACTACACCCACTATAATGGCGTCCAGCCGAAGGTTCAAATTGTCCCGCGACTGCAGCGCCATCAGTGAGTCTAGTTATTTTTTACAAGGTCTTTGAAGCGTTCACACAGTCATATACACTTCTCTATTAGCGAGAGTACAACATGGATGTACGAGTCAGGGAAGTACTATCTGACCTACACATCCCTCGGAACTCACAAGATGATGCTACCCTCTTCTCGGAGGTGACTTTGGAAGAACTACGAGAGGCTATGTTGCGCGGTGTTCCCAACAAAACGCCAAGACCTGACAGACACCATCTTGAATTTTACAAACTTTTTTTTTTATTTCATGGGCCCAGTGTGGGTCAGGATGTACAGAGAACTCCTGAGCCCCGATTTTCAGGGACCATCCGAATTCACTGAGGGTCTCTTCATTCTGGTGACCAAACCCTGAGGAGGCCGTCGCACACTTGATTTTCGCCCTTGACATTGATAAACACCGACTGCAAACTGTTGACCCGTATCCTCCTTGAGAGCCTCAAATCTACGGTAATGGCGGCCATTCAGACTGACCAAACCTGCCTCGGATGCGATACTAATGTGTTTACGACACCTCTAAGCACCAACAGAGACGTGGTGGCGCTCATGTAATCATGCCGCCGCCACGGCGCTCTTGTTGCGCTGGGGTTTGACCATGCTTTCGATCGCGTTGAACATGGTTTCCTACGAGCAGTTACGGAACACATCGGTATCCTGCGCAATACGACATTTGGTGTGCTTCGTTTGGTCCATGGGGCGGTCACGAGGATTATGGTAAACGGCTATCGGTCCGCCCTTGTCCGTATCAACAGGTCCGTCTGGCAGGGTTGTCCTCTTTCTGTCATGTTATTCGCCATTGCCTTCGAACCAGATCTTCATGGACTGTAGAGACGCTTGGAAGGACTTGGCCTCCGCTCCGTGACCTTTAGATGTCGTGCACACGCCGATGATGTTTTATTCCTAGCACGGACTGGTCACGAAATACAAACGGCGCTTTCCTGGCTCCAACAGTATGGGGCGGTGGCAGTCAGTGTGATAAAACTCAGGATATCACGCTACATGGAGGTGGGACGAGGCATTCCTGCAGAACTGGATGTACCCCTGACAAAGGTCCCAATGCTCAAATGTTTAGGGATATCGCTCCATCGACAAATTTAACGAACGGCAGCCTTTACGTCTCGTAAGGTCTTATGACGACACCGCATAGAGGCTCGCCTCAATAAATTCAGATCGTTGGACATTTTTCAACGCGCTCAATCCGTCAATGTGCACTTGACTTCTTATCTTAACCATTACGCCCAGGTATTGCCGACACGATGGCTTCCAGGATACAGGCAGTGTTTGGACACGCGGTGAACGCTGGTGCCGTTTTTAAGATTCGTTTTAGCCTTCCGGACACAAAGGTGGTGTTGGACTCACTCACGTCAAGCACAGAGCGTTGGCGATGTACCTTCGCTCAATGCGGCGGCTCTGGCTTTCACCAACAGTCAGTCTTCCTGCCCTCCTGATAGCAGAGATGGCCCCAAACATGCTGTGCCCATCGGTACCTGTTGGACATTTATCGCCCTCGCTTTCACATATTAGGACGTTTTTCGTGGAGCACAGCTACATGTTAGGAGTTGTACTGGAGACGCGGAATCCGACATCAAAGACTTATTATAGTGTTCTCCAACGCTGGAATCCGGCTAATGACATTGTACGACGCCACCCCACGATCGACTGGACGCGGGTTTGGCGAGCCATCCACGCACCCTTCCTGTCAACTTTAGTGCGGTCTACGTGGTATGTGGTCACTAACGAGAAATTTCCGACCCGACGAAGGTTACATGCCATTCACCTAACTGGCGACCCTATGTGCCCCTATTGCGCAACCGTTAACACGGACGAACACAGACTGAACTGTGGCCCCGCCCGCCAGTGCTGAAAACTGATCCACCAGACACTGGCTTTCCTGCTCCGCCGGCCCTATGTTTCAATTGTGCCCCTGGACCTCTTTCTTCCCGACGCTGTCTATTTCCCGATGCCCAGGATGAACGTGGTCAACTGGGTACGAGGAATAGCGATTCACTACATGTACCTCGACGGTGAAAAGGAAATCTTCGATTTGTAGCAATACATGATCGACGAGTTCTTGGTCGTAACGAACAGAACGGAATACCGGAACCTTATTGCCAACTACACTCCTGGAAATGGAAAAAAGAACACATTGACACCGGTGTGTCAGACCCACCATACTTGCTCCGGACACTGCGAGAGGGCTGTACAAGCAATGATCACACGCACGGCACAGCGGACACACCAGGAACCGCGGTGTTGGCCGTCGAATGGCGCTAGCTGCGCAGCATTTGTGCACCGCCGCCGTCAGTGTCAGCCAGTTTGCCGGGCATACGGAGCTCCATCGCAGTCTTTAACACTGGTAGCATGCCGCGACAGCGTGGACGCGAACCGTATGTGCAGTTGACGGACTTTGAGCGAGGGCGTATAGTGGGCATGCGGGAGGCCGGGTGGAAGTACCGCCGAATTGCTCAACACGTGGGGCGTGAGGTCTCCACAGTACATCGATGTTGTCGCCAGTGGTCGGCGGAAGGTGCACGTCCCCGTCGACCTGGGACCGGACCGCAGCGACGCACGGATGCACGCCAAGACCGTAGGATCCTACGCAGTGCCGTAGGGGACCGCACCGCCACTTCCCAGCAAATTAGGGACACTGTTGCTCCTGGGGTATCGGCGAGGACCATTCGCAACCGTCTCCATGAAGCTGGGCTACGGTCCCGCACACCGTTAGGCCGTCTTCCGCTCACGCCCCAACATCGTGCAGCCCGCCTCCAGTGGTGTCGCGACAGCCGTGAATGGAGGGACGAATGGAGACGTGTCGTCTTCAGCGATGAGAGTCGCTTCTGCCTTGGTGCCAATGATGGTCATATGCGTGTTTGGCGCCGTACAGGTGAGCGCCACAATCAGGACTGCATACGACCGAGGCACACAGGGCCAACACCCGGCATCATGGTGTGGGGAGCGATCTCCTACACTGGCCGTACACCACTGGTGATCGTCGAGGGGACACTGAATAGTGCACGGTACATCCAAACCGTCATCGAACCCATCGTTCTACCATTCCTAGACCGGCAAGGGAACTTGCTGTTCCAACAGGACAATGCACGTCCGCATGTATCCCGTGCCACCCAACGTGCTCTAGAAGGTGTAAGTCAACTACCCTGGCCAGCAAGATCTCCGGATCTGTCCCCCATTGAGCATGTTTGGGACTGGATGAAGCGTCGTCTCACGCGGTCTGCACGTCCAGCACGAACGCTGGTCCAACTGAGGCGCCAGGTGGAAATGGCATGGCAAACCGTTCCACAGGACTACATCCAGCATCTCTACGATCGTCTCCATGGGAGAATAGCAGCCTGCATTGCTGCGAAAGGTGGATATACACTGTACTAGTGCCGACATTGTGCATGCTCTGTTGCCTGTGTCTATGTGCCTGTGGTTCTGTCAGTGTGATCATGTGATGTATCTGACCCCAGGAATGTGTCAATAAAGTTTCCCCTTCCTGGGACAATGAATTCACGGTGTTCTTATTTCAATTTCCAGGAGTGTATTTGCGATCGTCATTCATGGACCCACCGCCCAGCTGGGGTGTGTCGGGTGTGGGAAGAAATTGACTTGCACATTTGATGTTTCCACGATTCCCCTACGTTAACAGAGACATTCTCTGTGTGCAGCGACCCTGGACGCTCCGACGGTTGATGACTGTGATGTCCACTGCAATGACGACAGCCTGTTACTGGACTCCCGCTTCGATAAGGTGATCCCCACGGGCAAGATGGCCCTTTTAGTTCACATTTACGGCATAATTTTTGGTGAATTGCCACCTTGTTTTTGTTTCTTCTTACATAGAACGAAAAAAACGCTAAGGCGACCGCTCGTGAAAAGCGAGAAATCCGGGTTCGTATCCCGGGCGGCCCAAATTTTCACTGACGTAATTCCTTTCTACACTTGATGGTTTTCTATATTCGCTTCTGCGAACACATTCATTTATATAGAAGGATTTCGTCTTATTGTGGACGGACGTTTGGGCCAGTAGTTGTGGAAGTCTACCTCGCGAGGGAAGTGGGACTTCGCCTGCTGCACTGCATGCTGGACGTAACTTGTCACGTAATTGTTCGTTTGCCAAGTACACGCCGTTTGGAACAGGGGTGATATGTAAAACCTCAAAGAACTCTGAAACCTCTTCGTCATATATTATTAATATAACCAACGCGAGTAAACGCAGTATCAATGTAGAATTCTTAATTATATGAACTATTTGTCATTTTTTATGCGCAGAATATTGTCGACAACACTTTTTGACTTTAAGGGAAGAGACGGATTTTTGGCAACCGAATCAAAATGAGCTTACATTCTTAACGAAACGCCGAACCAAAAGTACGTACTGATTAGAAACGGAGTAAACATTCGCGAATTATATTTCCTATTTATGCCTATGTTTCGTTTAATATTCTGTTTTACTTTTTATCTGACTCTGCGCGACCATGTAATCTGTAGCTAATAGATCGAAAAATCGGTCACTTCGCATTTCACACAGACCTAAGAAAACACTTTTTTTTTTAAGTGCACGTACACAAACTGTAGTAGTTCCTTAAGGATATTCTTGTTTGAGCCTGGCCCACAGTTTTAATCTATTTGGAAGATGGTATGATGGGTATTTTTTTTTAATTGACTCACCAACCAGGAAGACGTACCGTGTTTCGCGCCTTAAGTGGATTGTGTCAGATATAACCCCGTGTGTGCTCTTCAGTAGTAAAGCGAGTGTGGCTTCGTTGAAAAGAGGCTCGTTCTGTGGTCTGCGATACGCGCAGAGCCTTACTTGAAATTCTATACCCGGTACGAAGTCGTTCCGGCTTAAAGAGCCGAGACAAAAGTCGGGATTGTCCTCGCCGTGCGTGCGCGAGTGACGGCGAAACGTAACGCAGCCGGCACGGAAGGTGGGGAAGGAGCGGGTGCGGAAGAGAGAGTCGCTCGGCGGCCGCGGGGATGTGCGGGGGCGGCAGGGGGCGCACGAGAGGCTCTCGTCACGCTGCTACTCGGCATTAAATAAAGACGCGGCGGAGCGCGTAGCGCAGCGGGGGCGACGCGCCGTGCGTGTGGTGGGGGCGGCAGGCGCCGCGCGTGCCGGAATGGCGCGACAGCGTGCTGGCGCTTCCGGGTACCTCCGCTCGCTTCCTGTGGTTCGCGTCTGGGTTGTTGACCACGGTGTGCTGTCGACCAGAACTGCAACTGGATACTGTAGAATTTTGGAACACATTTTCTAGATGCTGCCAAGTTCTATTGAATGAGGGTCGCGATACTGACAAGGACCATCTTGAGTGCGATGTCGCAAGTTCAGTATTGAATCTACATCTACATTTATACTCCGCAAGCCACCCAACGGTGTGTGGCGGAGGGCACTTTACGTGCCACTGTCATTACCTCCCTTTCCGGTTCCAGTCGCGTATGGTTCGCGGGAAGAACGACTGCCGGAAAGCCTCCGTGCGCGCTCGAAGCTCTCTTATTTTACATTCGTGATCTCCTCGGGAGGTATAAGTAGGGGGAAGCAATATATATTCGGTACCTCATCCAAAACCGCACCCTCTCGGAACCTGGACAGCAAGCTACACCGCGATGCAGGGCGCCTCTCTTGCAGAGTCTGCCACTTGAGTTTGCTAAACATCTCCGTAACGCTATCACGCTTACCAAATAACCAAGTGACGAAACGCGCCGCTCTGCTTTCGATCTTCTCTATCTCCTCCGTCAACCCGACCTGGTACGGATCCCACACTGATGAGCAATACTCAAGTATAGGTCGAACGAGTGTTTTGTAAGCCACCTCCTTTGTTGATGGACTACATTTTCTAAGGACTCTCCCAATGAATCTCAACCTGGTACCCGCCTTACCAACAATTAATTTTATATGGCCGTTCCACTTCAAATGGTTCCGCACGCATACTCCCAGATATTTTACAGAAGTAACTGCTCCAAGTGTTTGTTCCGCTATCATATAATCATACAATAAAAGATCCTTCTTTCTATGTATTCGCAATACGTTACATTTGTCTATGTTAAGCGTCAGTTGCCTCTCCCTGCACCAAGTGCCTATCGGCTGCAGATCTTCCTGCATTTCGCTACAATTTTCTAATGCTGCAACTTCTCTGTATACTACAGCATCATCCGCGAAAAGCCGCATGGGACTTCCGACACTATCTGCTAGGTCATTTATATATATTGTGAAAAGCAATGGTCCCATAACACTCCCCTGTGGCACGCCAGGCTCATTTGACAGTGTTGCGGTAAGAGTTATCAGTGGAAAAAATGCTAGCTGCTGATCACTCACCACATGCATCAGAGGGGTGAGGGGTGGAGGAGCAAAAATGAGTGTCCGAGTGTCCGGGAGGTGCAGAGATCAACCTTGTGTGGGATTTATGTATCACACTTCACAAAATCGACATCATCGACCTTCAAAGAATGTTCAAAACAAAATATTAACGTCTGTTGCGGAGTTTATTGTTAAACTGGCTATCCCTTAAATCGTAGCTGCAGATAGTATGGTTATGTGTTTCATAGGCACGGAAAGAGCAAACATCCAGAGGCTGAATTTGTCCTGTGCTTCCAGGTGACATAAATTGCAGTGTCACACACTTTCCAGGAGGGACAGTATGTTCTAGAGGAGGATGATTATTTTTACGCAGACCAAGAATCGCGCAAAAGCAAGTTATTCTGACCAGCTACTGCCGGAAGCAGTGCTCATACCACAGTTGTAGTTCTCTTACGCCCGTTTTTCCATTTCTGATTGCTTTGACGCAAATATTCCCTATTACTCTTGCAAGATCACACATACATACACACACACACACACACACACACACACACACACACACTAGAAACAGTCGTAGGGGGCAGAGCACTGTCCCTCCAACTTCTCGCAGCACAATAAATAACTTTCCAACCAATTTAACACACAGATTGCATACGAATGCGTTAAGGAAGCGATATTACTTGTTCTTGATACAATTCTCTTTGTACGTCTACTTTCCATGGTGGCTTTCATACGCATTTCCTCTCCAAATCTCAGTTGGCCGGAGCTGAAAACTAATTCCATATTGAACGAAGGGATAAATTTGTTATCTCATATATAAAATGTTAGGCCGATTCCGCAGTTTCCTGCGCATCACTAAGTTGACGCTTTCTCTAAAACGTCGTTGTCTTACAATTCTGTAGCATTGTTTGAAGTTATGCAACTATCCAACGCTTTCCTAGAAATCACTGCATTCTATGTAGTGCGCTATTTGATGCGCACAACGTAGTAGGTCATTATCATGCATATCCTGTAACTTCTATCGAGTAGCCTTGAAACGCGCA
Organism: Schistocerca cancellata; assembly: GCF_023864275.1. NCBI lineage: Eukaryota > Metazoa > Arthropoda > Insecta > Orthoptera > Acrididae > Schistocerca > Schistocerca cancellata. Next base: position 106,007,920 of record NC_064627.1, on the reverse strand, counting down.
AAATACCAGTTTTTGTAACAAGCACGCCTTGTCCTTTCTTGAACGTCTGTAGTTTTTTTATGCATTAAACTGTCATATTGCTGCGGAATTATTCGAAATCTGTTCATAAACGTTTATTTTACTATGATGCGAATGATCTTCCATGCACGTAATTATGTTTAGTACCTCCTCCTTGGACAACGATTATCCATTACTACGTTTGACTTAAAACGGGATTTGTGGCTCGCTGTCCGACAAGCGTGATGAACCACACGTCTCGTCGCCTGTTTCAATGTTATTTTCACTTGTTAAGCACGTATTGTCATCATTGTACTCGAACACTGCGAGAGGGCTGTACAAGCAATGATCACACGCACGGCACAGCGGACACACCAGGAACCGCGGTGTTGGCCGTCGAATGGCGCTAGCTGCGCAGCATTTGTGCACCGCCGCCGTCAGTGTCAGCCAGTTTGCCGTGGCATACGGAGCTCCATCGCAGTCTTTAACACTGGTAGCATGCCGCGACAGCGTGGACGTGAACCGTATGTGCAGTTGACGGACTTTGAGCGAGGGCGTATAGTGGGCATGCGGGAGGCCGGGTGGACGTACCGCCGAATTGCTCAACACGTGGGGCGTGAGGTCTCCACAGTACATCGATGTTGTCGCCAGTGGTCGGCGGAAGGTGCACGTGCCCGTCGACCTGGGACCGGACCGCAGCGACGCACGGATGCACGCCAAGAGCGTAGGATCCTACGCAGTGCCGTAGGGGACCGCACCGCCACTTCCCAGCAAATTAGGGACACTGTTGCTCCTGGGGTATCGGCGAGGACAATTCGCAACCGTCTCCATGAAGCTGGGCTACGGTCCCGCACACCGTTAGGCCGTCTTCCGCTCACGCCCCAACATCGTGCAGCCCGCCTCCAGTGGTGTCGCGACAGGCGTGAATGGAGGGACGAATGGAGACGTGTCGTCTTCAGCGATGAGAGTCGCTTCTGCCTTGGTGCCAATGATGGTCGTATGCGTGTTTGGCGCCGTGCAGGTGAGCGCCACAATCAGGACTGCATACGACCGAGGCACTCAGGGCCAACACCCGGCATCATGGCGTGGGGAGCGATCTCCTACACTGCCCGTACACCACTGGTGATCGTCGAGGGGACACTGAATAGTGCACGGTACATCCAAACCGTCATCAAACCCATCGTTCTACCATTCCTAGACCGGCAAGAGAACTTGCTGTTCCAACAGGACAATGCACGTCCGCATGTATCCCGTGCCACCCAACGTGCTCTAGAAGGTGTAAGTCAACTACCCTGGCCAGCAAGATCTTCGGATCTGTCCCCCATTGAGCATGTTTGGGACTGGATGAAGCGTCGTCTCACGCGGTCTGCACGTCCAGCACGAACGCTGGTCCAACTGAGGCGCCAGGTGGAAATGGCATGGCAAGCCGTTCCACAGGACTACATCCAGCATCTCTACGATCGTCTCCATGGGAGAATAGCAGCCTGCATTGCTGCGAAAGGTGGATATACACTGTACTAGTGCCGACATTGTGCATGCTCTGTTGCCTGTGTCTATGTGCCTGTGGTTCTGTCAGTGTGATCATGTGATGTATCTGACCCCAGGAATGTGTCAATAAAGTTTCCCCTTCCTGGGACAATGAATTCACGGTGTTCTTATTTCAATTTCCAGGAGTGTATTAGGACAGTGTTATTAAGGAAGCTGTTGAAATTAAATTAACCAGTAACCTTATAAATAGAGATTATGGTTTTTGTTTCAATTCTGCTTGGAATCCTACTCTCTCACTTGTCAAAAAACAAAGGGACAGAGTTTACGCTACCTCACCCGTTGATTATTAATTTCACTACCTACAACTTCAGACGTCGGTCATGGTGCTAGTGTGTGAGTGTGTGTGTGTCTGTTCGTGTGTGCTTTATCTTTACGGAGATCCTGCGAAAATCTAGGTTTTAAATTCCCTTGCACCGCGCTTACATGGTGCAATTCAGCCTAAAAAATAGCAAGGTGTGCTCCTGTCGAAATATCAGAGGTTGTCGACATCACCCAGCTGCATTCCCTTACGTTATTTGAAGATCCTCATGCCTTCCTTCAATATTACTTCTACTCCTACCCAGCTTTACCCCTCCAGCCATCCCCTTCATCATCATCATCTTCCTCGTCTTCTTATTATTAAATCCTTTTTAATTCCTCCTCCTCATTCCTGTCCCTCCCCAAGTGGCATCACGAAACAGCGCCTCCACGAAAAGGCGATCAGAATACGCACCCTGCTGCCACGCCCTCATTCTACGTCTACGCCTGTTCTCCGAAAGCCAACCTATGGTGTGTGGAAGAACGATTGGTGGTAGGCTTGCATGTGAGCTCGTGTCTCTAACTTTACTATTATTCCGCCAGACACGCATACAAGGCAGCAAGACGTTCGTTGACATCTCAACAAGCACAGGCTCTTATAATTTTACCACTAAGCCATTTCGTGATGGAAAATGCCGTTCTTCTAGCGTAAGTCACCGGTGTCCGTTTGCATCTGCCGAGATGTTTTCGCGCTTACTATTCGAACCCTTGACGAAAGGCGCTGGTCTTCACTGGATGTTCTCTATTTTCTCCATCAGTTCGCTCCGGTCGGAGTCTTAGACAGACTAGCAATACTCATGTATTGTTGTAACGAAGGTTTGGTACATGGTACTGCCAACAGGGTGATATTTGCACCCCACTATAAAAGGATATGTTCAACTGGCGCCCCACTCAGTTCTTGTTTACTGTAACTTCCATTCTAATGAAAGAGGTGGGGACATCAACAGATACCATTTCAAGGCTGAAAACAAAATTGTTTATCCAATTTTTATTTTGATATTTATTGCTTTCTAGTCTTATTGCAATTGGTTTCGAAAGCACAAATTTCCATCTACAGGCAGCAATCGATGTAAAGTAAATATTCCCTACAAGGCAGCCGATTTATCTGTCAACTGGTACGAAAGCACAACTCATAAAGTCGAGCTAACCTGCTAAAAGCGGCATAAGCAGACCAAGCTTAATGCCTGTTTCCATGACACTGACCAAGTGCCTGACACGTTTGTACCGATTATTCTATGTTCTTGCTTAGGCCATGATATACCGCATGCATGAAATACTGATGGAGGCACAGTAAAAGTACTTTCATTCGAAGTGTTGTATGCTGACGTGACTAGTACATGGTATTCGAACAAATATTATTCTGCAAAAAAATGGGTCTGAGCACTATGGGACTTAACATCTCAGGTCATCAGTCCCCTAGAACTTAGAACTACTTTAACCTAACTAACCTAAGGACATCACACACATCCATGCCCGAGGTAGGATTCGGACCTGCGACCGTAGGGGTCGCGCGGTTCCAGACTGAAGCGCCTAGAACCGCTTGGCCACCAGCGGCGGCTATTATTCTGCAGACACAACAAATAAGAAGAAGTGTCGATCCATACAAATTCGGAGAGCTCTTTCACTTCGTTTTTGAAGAGTATTTACCTTCTGAAGAAACTTTAGTACTAAATAAATCAACAAAAATCTCTAAACACCATGAGCTATTTGCATTATAGTACACTGCTAATCTTTATGTGATTTATGTTCCATAAACCGAGGATTTGTTTTTGTAACAGAATCTATACTTTTAGCATCCTTATTTTCTACGTAATATTCACCAGTGCCCTTTCTCCGCGAAATAATTTCAGTTCGTCTTAGGGAACATGTGAGCTTGGAAGTGGTTGATTCATAACACGAGGCTGGGCTCTGACAAGTGAGCGATTTACTGCGACGAGCTTTCCTCTTGAGTGACCCGTACGACGCAGACGCATTACTGGCTCGGTCAAAAATACAGCACATGCCACATCCAACCAGCGGCGCCACTGCGCAGGTTTATGATCACTCAGGAGTGCTTCACATGATAAGCGGCGGCTGTGTGTGACCCTGGTTGACAGTTAAACAGAGACAAGTCTGCTGCCGCGGTGATCGTTTTTGTATTTATCCTTAGATCACACTTTGTTAGAGACATTCCAGTAACTCGTCCATTCTACCAGTTTACGCACGGGCACCTCACGTTTCTTCTTTCTAGTACCTCTATATCTGTCACTTTGTGTGTTCCCCTTAAATTTTAACATTCTCAGCAATACTTTATTTCATATATTTGTAATCCTTTCTTCTCCAGGTTTCCCGCTATACACAAGCTGTAATCATGCAATACGGTGTTCGAGATTTGCACTTGACGGAACCTAGCACTTTTCGTGATGTAATCGCCACTATCTCCATATTATATTGTACTTAAAATTTTCGTCTAGTGCATTGCCTGTTTTAACTCACGTTCTTTTTTACACTCTGCGTTTCGGGTGTAGTTTTTCCCGGTGCCCCTGCAGTACTGAAGGTGAACTGTGGAGCTATTTCTTCGAAATCGACGCACTAGATTCCCCCACGTGTCCTTGATCTATATCTCTAATGAATTCCTCTGCGAAATGTTGATCACAATTCGTCTTTCTTTCGATTTATCATATTTTCCGTCTCTCCATTTTCTGTGTGACCATTCTTTTGACTGGTCTATACGAATTTCTCTCCTGTGACTAGCTCCACCGAAAACGAATTTCTTGACATCAGCTGTCATCTACAATCCAATAGTGAGTTATAAAAACTTTCGCCGGAACGGGACTCGAACCCCGATATCCCGCTCGTCGGGAGCGGTCGCCGTAGCGACTTCGGTTATCCACGTACGCTACTCGAACCGATCCATCCATCCATATGTCAAACTGTCTATATCTTTGCATCATAGTACTCTTAATTCATCACCTAATGCTCGCAACAGTATTTGGATTTTCGCAACAGGGAGAATGAGAACACGAGGAATCGAGACTAAAATTTTTGTCGTTGTGTGCACCCCTTCCCCCCCCCCCCCCTAGGCTTGTAATAAATAAATATTCAGACGACTACGATATAAGGACATAGACGGTGTGACATAGGGAAATTTGTTTTTCTCCAGACAGCATACACGGATAACAGAAGCAAAAAATTGTTCAAATGTGTGGATAATCTTATGGGACTTAACTGCTAAGGTCGTCAGTCCCTAAGCTTACCTAAATTGTCCTAAGAACAAACACACACACCCATGCCCGAGGGAGGATTCGAACCTCCGCCGGGACCAGCCGCACAGCCCATGACTGCAGCGCCCCAGACCGCTCGGCTAATCCCGCGTGGCTGACAGAAGCAGTTGTGACTACTTTCTGCGATAGGCAGGATGTCTGGGTCTGCCACTATGTCACTATTAAGTAGTAGATCTACACCTAACACAGCTGACCGCAAAGAATTCGAGTTCAGCGAATTAACTTCAAATTATTTCCGCCACCGCCATACAAATCTGACTGGAAGAATTCTCATGAAATTTAATCCACCCATTATAATCTTAAAGAGGTCATTCCGTTAGCTCACTTGTCCGAACAATACTAGTTCCATATAAGTAACCGAAAACAATAAACAAACTGAATTTGAGAATATCTGGTGATGCATTGAGAAACTTGTATTTGACGCACGGCGAGCTTTGCTCGGTGGTCTGGTCTGGCCCCTGCCTTTCCCACCTTTTTATTTTCCTTATTCTTTATGTTTACCGTGTTTAATGTTTGCGTCTCCCACAGTATACCACGCTCCGAGGACCTCCACCTGCATTCTGGGCAGAGCAGCCCGCCTACCTTACCCTCTCTCACTCCCCTCATACTAGTTCTTGATTTTATCCCTGTCTCATTGTGACTTGCTTGCCGCCGGGCTTCCCACTATTTGCCTTTTTATCCTTCTTCTGAGGATTGCTCCTGGTTCGATACATGTAGGATGAAGGGACTGATGACTTCGCTGTTTCTTCAACAACCTACCAGTTAACCAAACTTGTTTTTCATTATCATATTGATGAAAGATGATAATGAAAAACAAGTTCGGATAACTAGTAGGTTGTTTCATTGTTATATAGATGAAAGCTCGTAGTCTCGCGGTAGCGTTCTCGCTTCACGAGCACGGGGTCCCGGGTTCGATGCCCGGCGGGGTCAGGGATTTTCACCTGCCTCGAGATGACTGGGTGTCGTTGTCTTCATTATTGTCATTCATCCCCATTATGGTCGGAGAAAGGCAATGGCAAACCACCTCCGCCGGGACTTTGCCTAGTACGGCGGTGCGTGTCTCCCACATCGTTCCTTACCCTCTGTCACAGAGTATGAGTCATCATCATCAGCACCATAATCATCATGGATGAAAGAGCAGTTTGAGTAAAATTTGTGACACGCACTCCATTGCGCCTTTGTAATGGATGTGTAGCAGATGTGTGGAAAATGCCTACAAGCAACCCTAAGCACGCTGGTGGTCCAAATATTTGTGTGGTTCACTCTTCTCCTTGTCCTGGAAGGCATGTGCTCAAAACGTTACGTCATGCAAATCAGTTAGCGATTCTAAACTGGTGAGTAGTGGGAAATAAGCAATAATTTCGGTGAGTAGCAGAAATGTTGTCGTTTTAGATATTTTTTACAGATAATGAGACCGTAGTACATAAAACAGGACCTCAATTATATGAAAAATGGCTTCTACGAATGATCCTTGCTGGGAAACGGTCGTCATGATCTCGCGAATTTGATCTTTGCTCCTGTAGAAAACGAATCCTGTCACTGTTCATCGCTAACGGTGGAGATCCAACTCCGCACTAGGAGCGGTGTTGTCTTCAGTTTCAGAGCGTTGCCGCCGGCGGTTAGAATGGCTTTGTACTTAGAGCTTGCATCGATCGTTAAAGGCCCCTACGGCGGCTCGGCTCCTGTGACCGCCTGGGCGGCTAATTACAGAACACCGCTACCGACTCACGCAACACCTGTGCCCGCTCTGACGGCGGGTGCAACGGGCGACTGGCGACGGGCGACGCTGCAGACAACGGACGCTCTCCTGTCATGCGACACGCCTCGAGTCTCTTGTTAGCAGCTTGTAGGATACGAGGTCAGTCGAATCCCAGTAACTCCCACATTACTTCGCCAAATCCTAGAACTACTTAAAGGAAGTTAGATAAGCTGCTTAAACTGGATTTCAATCACCCCCCCTCCCACCGACTCCTTGCCCGTAAACCCCTACGTAACCATGGGGCACTACTTCTGATAAAAAAGAATGACTTCTAACAATGTTTCATCTATGAATGGTTTGACTTCCCAGATGCCCCAATAATAACCGAATCGAGCATTTACGGCATGCTATCGATAACCCGCATACTCTCGACGACCCCAACAACAACTGCACAAGAATATTTCTGGTAGCACTGCAAGATGGATGGATTCACTATATCTCTAGAAAGATTCCAACACATAGTGGAGCCCAGACTTGGACTATTACCGGAGTTTTGAGGAGGATGAACGATTAGCAGTTAACATGACATCCAGTGTGGTGTCGTCCGAAGAACGAGGTCCCAAGACAAGAAAGGAAAAGAAAGGAACACTGGATTTTTTTTGTCCTTTCAACATTGAGGCCATAAGTTCGGATTGTGCCAAAGATGGGAATGGATATCGGCTGTGCCCTTTCAAAGGAACCATCCCGGCATTTTCCTGGAGCGACATAGGGAAATCACGGAAAATCAAATCTGGGTGACCGGACGCGGGTCTGAAAGGTCATCCTCCGGCCCAGGGCAGCAACTACATCACAAGTAAGCACAGCCGCTGACAGATGCGGTGACGAAGGAGCGAAGTCTGAATACACATGCAGTCAAGCAATCCACACGCGGCCGCTGCAGCATGCAGCGCCAGATCTGTAGTAAAGTTTCTTGTCAATGGTACTTTGAGGGAAGAGACTGGTTCAAATGGCTCTGAGGTCATCAGTCCCGTAGAATTTAGAACTACCTAAACCTAACTAACCTAAGGACATCACACACATCCAAGCCCAAAGCACGATTCGAACCTGCGACCGTAGCGGTCGCGCGGTTCCAGACTGAAGCACCTAGAACTACTGGGCCACACGGGCCGGCAGAGAAGAGACTATAGTCTTGTATTGTCTTAAGTGATATGTTAGTATCCAGTGACAGTGACAAATGTACATCACATCCCTGTAGCAATAGATTGTTGCAGTTATAACAAGGTGATCTAATATTTGGGATATGTTATAGTATCAACTCGACCTCCTCCAGTAGTAATCTAAAAATCCAATGCCTTCCCATGCCTTTTATCACTTTGTGACTTCGTGTACGTTATTGTCGACGTATCAGTCCATGCTTACTGCTTTTAATCTCAGAAATGTGTGGGTCAATTATTCTGTGAGATGTTGGTGTCATTCTATTAGACTATTTGCAAGTTCTGTGGAGTCAAAGACATTCAGCTATTGTCGATGGTTCCAATGGAAGTAGCAAATGTATATTGCTGCTCCTCACCTAACTCTGTTTCTCTCTCAGCAGTTTCACGATAGAAGTACAAAAAAACGCCAACATTAAGCAGCAGAACATTAGTTATGCGATCGAGAACTGCTACATTCATTACCAAGTGCGGCACTTGACGTCAGTATGGGTGGGACTTCTTGGCGACCCATTGTTCTCCCGATAGTTAATTTAGGCTTCCGAAATCAGAACCGCTGCTATTCTGTCGAGTTTCTTGTCAGCCACCACCCCAGATGAAAGGATATCGCTGCATTCATCTTACCAAACTGTCAGTGGTAAGACACGCCACAAATCAGTCGTGTATAAATCATCAATGGCCGTTTCAGATATATAATACTGGTACTTGTCCCTTGTGTGGCATGCAGGCTGACTCCACGTTACCAAGATTTGACTCCATGTTACTATCGTTACATCGTACAATAAAGGTCTAGTTAAGCCTCAGACGTCTGCGAAATGAACCACTCACCGGCCTGACTATGTATCTATGGATACTCTTGGTACAGACGCTGTCGCCCCAAAAAATGATGGCATACAAGATAATAGTTTGAATGTGAAAGAAAGAGGCCTTCATGTTTCAGTGTCACAGATGTTGGAGAGCAGCATCAAATTTCAGCACAAGATCTCGAAAAAGATACATCAGTGTAAGGTTCTTATCTACTACAAGCCGTAAGAAATTTAAGTGGTCAACTTCGCTGGCTCTTGGTCCGAATTGGGACCGCAATATTTCGGTTTTACGTATGTTTCGACACAGGAACTATGTATTGCGTTTTATTACATTTAAACGTTAATATGTTCTCTAAAAACCAAGTGCTGACGTTAACGATTTCCCTGTTAGCTACATCCTTTGCAATACGTTCATTAGGTACCACGTTTTTCACAATAACACTGCTATCATCTGCAAATAAAAAGCCGACCGGAGTGGCCATGCGGTTCTAGGCGCTTCCGTCTGGAACCGCGCGACCGCTACCGTCGCAGGTTCGAATCCTGCCTCGGGCATGGATGTGTGTGATGTCCTTAGGTTAGTTAGGTTCTAGTAGTTCTAATTTCTAGGGGACTGATGACCTCAACTGTTAAGTATCATAGTGCTCAGAACCATTTGAACCATTTTTTGCAAATAAAAAATGTATTGAATCATGTATTATAATTGGTGCCAGATCATTGATAAACGTCAAGAAAAGCAGTAGGCCCAGAACATTAACCTGTGGTACTCCTTTGCCCCCATATACTTCTTAGTTTGAGCTCAAACACAATCAGGCACCTCGAACAGAATTATCTCCTCCGTATCTACCAGCATGGATTCCCAAAATATCTATCATGCGAAACCCAAATCACGCTTTTCTGATCAAGGAGCAATGGACTAAAGCAATCAGGTGGATAAAATATTTTCTGACCTCATGAAAACATTTGACTGTGTACCACACCAACATGTACTAATAAAAGTACGATTATGTGGGGCATCATACAAAATATATCACAGCACTCAGTATTTCTCAGTAGAGTGGACGCAGTATGTTGTCTTGGATCGACAGCTGTAGAAATAGCTTCAGGTGGGCCCCAGAGAAATTAACCAGCACTCTTGTTGCTCATATGGCGTATTAAAGAATATTGCATATCAAAGAACTGACGGACAACGTTAGTAGTGTCCCCAGACTGTTTGATGGGGATGCAGTTATCTATAACGAAGTAGAATCAAGAGTAGGTTATATAAATATCCAGCCAGGTAATGATAAGTCATTATTAGACTCAGTCGACTAGTGCAAATACCTGGATGTAATATCTACATCTAAATTTACATCTGCATGTCTACTCTACAGTTCACAGTTAGGTGCAGGCAGAAGGTTCATCGGACCATCTTCAGGTTATTTCTCTACCGTTCCATTCTGGAAGAGCTAGCGGGAAAAGCGAACACCCAAATATTTCCGTGTAAGTTGTGATTTCTGTTATTTCATTACGACGAACATTTTTTTCCTATGTAAACGGGTGCGATCAAAATGTTTTCGTATTTGGGGAAGGAAGTTAGTGAGTGAAATTTGGTGAAAAAATCCTGCCTCAACGGCAAAGCCTTGTTTTAATGATTGCCACCGCAATTCGCATATCACATCCGTAACATCGTCTCCCTCATGCCACGATAACAGAAAACGACGCGCCCTTCTTTGAACTTTTTCGATGCCCTTCATAAATCCTATGTAATACAGATCTCATATGAGCAGCAGTACGCCAGGAAAGAATGGATAAGTGTAATGTAGGCACTCTCCTCGGTAAACCTGCTGCGTCTTCTAAGTGTCCTGCCAATAAAACGCAGTCTTTGGTTCGCCTTCGCCACCACATTATCTTTGTGATCGTTTCAATTTCAATTATTCGCAAATGTAATCCACAAGCATTTAATTGAATTGAAAGCCTTCAGATTTGTGTGATTTATTGTGTAACCGAAATTTCATGGATACCTTTTAGTGGATGACTTCACACTTTTCATTAGCAACTTTTCGTACAATACACATATCTTGTCTTTTGCTATTCGTTTTGCTCTGCAGATGACTTTATGAGATGGAAAATGACTGCATCACCTGCAAACAATACAAGTTGGCAGCTCAGATTGTCTCCTCAATCTTTTATACGGAATAGAAACAGTAGATGGCTTATAATACTTACTTGGAGAACGCCAAATGCCACTTCTGTTTTACCTGTTGACTTTTCGTCAGGTACAACCAACTGCGACCTTTCTGACAGGAAATCATATATCCAATGACAAAAAAACTAGACGATATTCCATAGGCTGGCAGTAAGATTAGATGTCGCTTGTGATTAATGGTGTCGAAAGCCTTCTGGAAATCTAGAACTATAGAATCAATTTAAGTTCCTCTTTCGATAGCGATCATTACTTCGTCGAATGACGAAATAGTTTCGATAACGGTATTTTCTAAATCCATGCTGATCATTTCTAAATATATCGTATTCTTCCCAGTAATTGATTATACGTTCCCAAATTCTACTGAAATCGAAGAGAGTGATACGGGTCTGTAATTTAGCGGATTACCCATCTTCCTTTGTGCAGTGTTGGTGCGACCTGTGTAGTTTTCCAGTCTTTAAGTATGGTCGTTCGTCGAGCTTACAGATGTATATGAGTGTTAATTAAGTACAGTGCTACTATATTCGTATACTCTTAAAACAACCTAACTTGTATACAATCTAGACCACACTAGTTGCCTTAATGACTTAAGTTGCCTTACTATTGCGAGTGTATTTAGTTCTTCAAAAATTGTTCAAATGGCTCTAAGCACTATGGGACTTAACATCTGTGGTCATCAGTCCCTAGACTTAGAACTACTTAAACCCAACTAACCTAAGGACATCACACACATCCATGCCCGAGGCAGGATTCGAACCTGCGACCGTAGCAGCCGCGTGGTTCCTGACTGAAGTGCCTAGAACCGCTCGGCCACAGTGGCCGGCATTTAGTTCTTAATTACTCATATTGGGAGCTAGCCTGGGTTAGAATTCTGGAACTTTTGTGCCATGTCGGTTGAGTATTTAGCATACCTCTGAGATTGTTCAAGATAGGAACCTATATTGTGAGCAGTTTGACCACTACGAGACCATGTGAAAGGACAAAGCAAAGTTGCGCAAGGGATAAATAATTAAATATCTTAAACAGGGGTGGCCCAATTAAACATGACATATTAGTACCACAACTCAACAAATATATCGATAAATGTTTGCCATCAAGCTACTAAATGAAAATTGAAGGTCGCTGTAACACCCGAGTTTATTGCTAGACGAATTAATGTGATTTTAGCCACTGAATAAACAATACAAATAATTACGAAAGGATATGAACCGCTGCGCGATCGATAGCCCGCACCGCGTCTCCTAGGACACTATGTATAGCATGAATGGGGCGTGGAACGTTTGCCGCGACTGCCGTTGAGATACGAGGGACATGCTCCAGCAACGAGAGTGGACACGTTATTCCTTTGGCCGACCACGTCTGGAGGCGAGCGATGGGTCGTCGTCATCCATACATCTCCTGACGGTTGCAAGTTTTTCTACTATTTGTCATCGCACAGTGGCTTTGCATGTTCGGTGAGTTGCTGAGCTACTTCAAGTTCGGAGCTTCGGTGCCGAGACCACGTGACAGTCGTGAAGACTCGGCTTCCTCCCCGCTGTGAGTATGATAATTGTGAGTGGTTCGCTTCCTGCGCGTGTTTGTGTCCTGCCGCTTCTACATCGGACTCGGTTCAGCCTCCCGTTGTTGTTCTGTGTCTCTCGTGTCAAAAGATAAAGTTTCCGCTTGGTAACTGTCATAGTGTTATGATTTGATTGTGTGTTTAAAATTATTGTGGTTCTTTAAGTCGTCTATGTTCAGTGTCATTAACCAAGGCGTATAAACATTTTTCTTGCCTAGTTCCTAGTGTACTAAATCGCCGTCACTTTCTTTGTCTGCCGAAGTGGCCGTGCGGTTCTAGGCATGGATGTGTGTGATGTCCTAGCTCTAAGTTCTAGGGAACTAATGACCTCAGTAGTTGAGTCCCATAGTGCTCAGAGTCATTTGAACCATTTTTGAACCACTTTCTTTAATTATTTGGAGCCCGAAAAGTTATACGCCTCAGTGGGGCGAATCGTTGTTTCTTGTCTTTTGGCAGGTTATACTTTCAACGCAAGCTTGTGTTTACGTGGGTGAGGTTCATTAGCCAATTGTTCACGTCTTCCTTACACATATGTTTTCCGTACCGTGCAAAGTTTAAAAATTTCTTTAGTATCAGGTATACGTGGGGGTGGTTACCTCGGCCAGCTATCTCATTATCTGTTAGTGGCTCTTCACAAATGTCTTGTCTACGCTGCCAGAGTGTTTTACTCGTTTTACTTAAAACTCACTTCTCTGTTCATCATGCTATCATTGTATGTTCGTGCCTTGGGGCTTGTTCCCGTTGATAGCATAGAAAAAGGAGGAGTGTGGTGGGCAGATTATCGAGCCTGCAATAAATAATTTCGCGGCGCCCCGCCCAGACCGCATTCCACGACTTGTGATTGTTTCGTATCAAGCAACTTTAATTGTTTTGTTTCCACTCCTTTTCAGCTAAACCCTAATTATTTGTTGTATTTTAGTGAAACGCATTCTAAAAGTGTTTGTGGTTTCCTGTTTTGGAGACAGTTTTCTGATAACCTTTGAAGAAATCGCCATATAACTTCAGTTGGTGAAATATTATATCGCTTCTCCACAATAGTATTCGGTGGCTCACTCAATTTGTATATTTTTCGTAAGATAATAACATCCTCTGTTAATTTAACTTTTCTACTTGACGTTCATGACTTTTGGAGAGTTTAATACAAGTATTTGAATTAACATCAACCTTCTGTTATTTGATCTCACTGAAATACTTGATAACATTTTTGATTGATGATCAACAACTGCTCTTAAATGTTAGCATTGTTTTGCTTTAACATGACAAGGCCCTGTTGATCTTATTGCTAAACCTATTTGTTTGGTTTGAAGTGAAATATTAAATGAAGAATCTAAAGATATTCTTCAGCTCCTTTCACTTCTGTAGATGACATGAAGACGATTTTGAAGTAATTACAGAAAGCAGAGAGGCAAGTAAGAAGTCTTGCGTTACGCTCCATTCATGATTGGAATGTGAAAAAACAGTCAAATATGATACGATGTCAAGCACCATCAGTCATGCACTTCTTTGTATTTTGCAGAGGTTGCCTGTAGATGTGGACCCTACCTAAATTCCTCACACTGGAGAACAGCCTTCAACTTCGTACTGTAATGGCGTTGGCAATAGTGGTTAGCATCGCATTTTTTGAAGTTGGTTCAGGAGTAGACCTCTCAGGGTAAAGAGTTCCACCTAAAAATAACCTAATCACTCACACTGAAGCTAGTTAATTTATTTCTTATGTTTAGCTGTCATCATAGATCGAGTGCCGATGTCCAGCATATGCTGGTGATAAATTGTCGCTTCCTCACCTATGGGTGGCTTGGCTCAGTATAGTCCAAGAGTGAAATAATCTTGTCGGGTAGGAGTTCCTGCTTGGCGCAGAGCGTTCTCAGGTGCTGACTACAGCCTGGCTCAGTTAAGGCGCATACAGGCTGAGTTGGTGGTCTTCACTGACAGCATTGGTAATGGAACTGATGGCATTCAGGGAGTGAACCCTGGTCCCCATATCATCTAGCTAAATGTGCCTGATGATGGTAGATGCTAAAAGGGTCAGTAGCTATAATTTTCCCTGTTTCACCCTTGGTCCACTAATGTACATGCTGAACTGGATGACAGCTGTTGTATTGTTGCAAATCCAAAATAGTATACTGGTGCAGACAGAAAAAAATCCCAGGCAATGACAGGGGCAAAACAGAATGGGCCAGTGACTAGACAGAATACAAGCGAGAGAGGAACACTGATACTGTTGCAGCTAACATGGGAGAACAGCTGGAACTGGACTGAGCATTCAAGTATGCATATCATGGTGATGGAGGTATATCATCTTAATGGAGCCTGCACAAACTGTAGCAAGAAAGCTGAAATTGGATGCAAGAGTAACTATTCAGTTAAAGGCAGAAAAAAGCATCTGAAAATTAAAGTTGTTAAATCCTGAAGTGATGAACAGAGCTGACTGAGCAGGGAAGCCAGAAACAATGATGTAATTGCTGCTTCACCATAGCAGAGCACACAATTACATCCCATGTAAATGCTACATCTGTTCTGATAGAGTTCTATTCAGTCACAGCAGTCCAGTTCAGAGGACAGGCCTAAGTTGATCAGCTCTCTGCTCGCGAAGTAGCCTTCGATCTTCCATGGAGCACCCAGTGCTGTTTGAAAGGACTTAATCACTATGAGCTGCAGCACCAGCTGCTATGTAAAGAGTGACGGGATACTGCGAATTCCTGTGGCAGACACTTACATTGCCAGTCTCTCACTGTTGGCAGATGGCCACAGCCCTTCTCCTTACATCTTCATGTTCTCTGAGCAGAGGTGATAGATGCCTTCGCAACATATAGTCTACGATGGGGTACCCTGTCCGTCGTCTCCTGGAAGCTGTGGGTAGTCACACTTGGTGTGGTCACGGCTGGGCACAAATGTCGTTTGGGTTAGTGGCCTCACAATGGTACACTACCATCAGCCAGCTCACTCTCGTTATCTGAAAATCGTAGCATCAGCAGTTGTATTTTGTGGACAGTAATATTGTAATATTGTTTTACTGTATTTTGTGAACAGTAATATTGTAATATTGTTTTACTAACGCTTTCGGGTGTAGGACAGGCATGTACCCAGTGAGTCAGCAAACCCACCCACTGGAGGTGGTGTTCCATCAACATCTTTACATCTACCTGACTCCAGCACATCATTCACTACAGCATCCTACCACAGGGCGCTACAGGATAGTGGACGATGAATACAAAAGCACAGTTACTGGAGTGATAATAGTTATTTGGGCCACGTGGCAGTAAAGAGCTTCACACCAGTCGCCAATTCGATGACTCTTACTGGCTGAACAGCCAGTTCTCATAAGAATAAGGGACAAATACGTCGGCTTTGAGATCACCCAAGTGTCACGTAGCACCCCTATCACAACGGCGCAGGAGCGCTAGGATACTGCTAAAACGGTAGTCGTACCAACACACTGTGGACGCATGCGATGCTGAAATGATGTACCAGCTGATTACTACAGTCAACGCATTACGGCAGTGGCCCCTTGTACCGTTCACAGTCTCAAAAATGGCTCTGAGCAGTATGGGACTCAACTGCTGTGGTCATAAGTCCCCTAGAACTTAGAACTACTTAAACCTAACTAACCTAAAGACATCACACACATCCATGCCCGAGGCAGGATTCGAACCTGCGACCGTAGAGGTCGCGCGGTTCCAGACTGTAGCGCCCAGAACCGTTCACAGTCTCTAAACTATTTTCCACACATGGAATGAACCATTGTCGAGGTCAGGAGATAGACAGTATGAAGCAAAACTGTGTTGGTGGGTATTAAATAATATCTGGATTGCTCAGCTGATAGGAGAACTGGAAGTGATAGGTAAGGATATGGGTCCAAGTCCAGTCCAGGGCACAGATTCAAATGCCAGGAATTTCAAAACAGTGTACACTCAAGCAGTAGATTCATGATACATCGTACCAACTGCATATCATAAAAAAACAGACATATTCTGTAAGTCACTGATTTACGTCCGCCCCCTTAACTGAGTGGTCAGAGCATCTGAAAAAAAAAATGGCTCAAATGGCTCTGACCACTATGGGACTCAACAGCTGAGGTCATAAGTAGCCCTAGAACGTAGAACTACATAAACCTAACTAACCTAAGGACATCACACACATCCATGCCCGAGGCAGGATTCGAACCTGCCACCGTAGCAGTCGCGCGGTTCCGGACTGAAGCGCCTAGAACCGCTCGGCCACCATGGCCGGAAGAACCTGCGACCGTAGCAGTCGCGCAGTTCCGGACTGAAGCGCCTAGAACCGCTCGGCCACCATGGCCGGAAGAGCATCTGACTTCCGTGCAGCACTCTTGGGTTCGGTCCCCGGCCGAGTCGGAGATTTTCACTGTCGGGGACTGGCTTTTGTGTTGACTGAAGTCGACCAATGTGGCGGCAGCTGGAAAGACTTGCAACTCGACAGCCGATTTTCCCCAGATGGGGATTCCCAACCGTCAATGTCATACCATCATCATCATCATCACTGATTTGTATACTAATCGGATGACAGCTTTTACATGTATACAAACATCACTTTGCCGAGGAGGCCGTCTCAACTGCACAGGCTGCCCGCTTGTGTAGTCCGCGAGGCAGTGACCCCCGCGACATAAATGTCAATGACGCGCCGACGCATTCAGTCCACCGGCGGGCGCATCGGCGGCTAACGGTGACGGCTGACTTCACGTACAGCCGCCATCGATCCGCCAAGCGTCAGCAGCCAGCGAGAGGCGAGAGGAGGTCGCAATGAGAATAGCGCAGCGTGCCGCCTCATATTGAGCTTGCGACCGCTTGCTGGTGGTAGGGGAGGGGAGGGGGGCGGGGGTGGAGGATTACTGCGGGGGAGGAGAGCGTGGAGGGAGGCGGCGAGCCGACGGCCACTAATTACGCCGCATTACGCCGCCGGCGGTAAACGAGGATGGGGCGTGAACGCGGGACCATCCGCCTCTGAGCTACGTCCGGGATACAACCCCCTCCTCATGTTCGTGGCGGTCCGCAGGTTGTGTTTACAATCCCAAGTGTTATTACGACCACTGCAGAAACTGATTGTCTCTTTCCCTAAAGAAGTGTAGTTTAACTGCAAACATTTCAGTTTCATTTAAGGAAAGCTAAATCACTCCTAGACCTACACACTGATCGGGTCGTTTAATGTAACATTCAAAATTTATGAAAAATTTGGCGAGAAAATTTGAAGATGAGTCACTGCTTACGCTAAATGCGTGGAAAGTAAATTATTGCTTATGGGTAGAAAAAAATGGTTCAAATGGCTCTGAGCACTATGGGACTTAACTTCTGAGGTCATCAGTCCCCTAGAACTTAGAACTACTTAAAACTAACTAACCTAAGGACATCACACACATCCGTGCCCGAGGCAGGATTCAAACCTGCGACCGTAGCGATCACGCAGTTCCAGACTGTAGAGCCTAGAACCGCTCGGCCACTCCGACAGGCGGTTATGGGTAGAGAAAAAAATCCTGATTGTGGCGCTCACCTGCACGGCGCCAAACACGCATACGACCATCATTGGCACCAAGGCAGAAGCGACTCTCATCGCTGAAGACGACACGTCTCCATTCGTCCCTCCATTCACGCCTGTCGCGACACCACTGGAGGCGGGCTGCACGATGTTGGGGCGTGAGCGGAAGACGGCCTAACGGTGTGCGGGACCGTAGCCCAGCTTCATGGAGACGGTTGCGAATGGTCCGCGCCGATACCCCAGGAGCCACAGTGTCCCTAATTTGCTGGGAAGTGGCGGTGCGGTCCCCTACGACACTGCGTAGGATCCTACGGTCTTGGCGTGCATCCGTGCGTCGCTGCGGTCCGGTCCCAGGTCGACGGGCACGTGCACCTTCCGCCGACCACTGGCGACAACATCGATGTACTGTGGAGACCTCACGCCCCACGTGTTGAGCAATTCGGCGGTACGTCCACCCGGCCTCCCGCATGCCCACTATACGCCCTCGCTCAAAGTCCGTCAACTGCACATACGGTTCACGTCCACGCCGTCGCGGCATGCTACCAGTGTTAAAGACTGCGATGGAGCTCCGTATGCCACGGCAAACTGGCTGACACTGACGGCGGCGGTGCACAAATGCTGCGCAGCTAGCGCCATTCGACGGCCAACACCGCGGTTCCTGGTGTGTCCGCTGTGCTGTGCGTGTGATCATTGCTTGTACAGCCCTCTCGCAGTGTCCGGAGCAAGCATGGTGGGTCTGACACACCGGTGTCAATGTGTTCTTTTTTCCATTTCCAGGAGTGTATTTAAGAGGCGTGCCGATAGATTTATTAGCGATAGATTCGATTCACGTACCAGTATTACAGAAATGTTCCTTGCACTCCTTGAAGCAAAGAAGGCGTTCTTTTGGGATATCCTATTGATAAATTTTAGAGAAGCGCTGTTTTTGATAGACTACAGAATAACGCTACCAGAAACATATACATCGTGCGTAAGTACCACGAAAACAAAATAATAGAAATCAGACATCATACGGACGCACGTAGACAGTCGTTTTCTCTCACTTCATTCGCGAGTGGAACATTAAAGGGAATGTCTTTACAGCGGTATAAGGTACACTCCGCCATGCGCAGGTCATGAAATATATGGTTCCTGAACACAACGGTGACCGTCTGTGCGTAAAGTCATAAATGATGCCCTAAACTTTACACACCCAATCATAAATGCTTAGTAATGTAGTGCCATAACACAACAACGTTAGTCAAATTTCGCGTAAACAAATTGACGTATTACTCCGCGTATAATGGAAATTATTTTATTTCCACCTTCTCCTAACCCTGAGAAGTTCTCGCGTTACCGACATATAACCTTGTTCACCCCCCCCCCCCCCCCCCCGCGCACCACCCGCATGAGATATGAGATTGTGCGGAACTATACAACATATCGCTGCTGATCATATGTGGTTTTTAATCTAACAAGCTGAACTTAACGTCTAAGTAAATTTCTTATCCGTTAATAAGGTCTCGGTTTACAGATAGCGTTCATTGGGATTCTCTCTACTTAGTGCCTTGTTCTCTCACAAATTTACGGTTTAACATTATAGGTAATTTCACAGTACATAACTTAAAGACAACCAATTGCAGGCACCTTTGACTTTCCGTGCGCGCATGCGCGTGATCCACCGCCTTGCTCGGTACATATCCGCGTGCCACAGTCAGTTCCAACGTAGCGTCCGCGGCTAACCGACCGCTTTCCACGAAGTGGGACCGGGGCTGTTCGTCAGCTAAGTAACGTAGCTTGACATGGTGCCACGTTACTATAGCTTTATATGTTTCACCGTGCCTTATTTTGGCATGTATTAGTTTATTTTAAGCTGCTGAAGAAGGCTAGATTAGCTGAAGCCTGGGTAAAGACCAGTAACATTTCGCAACTGAGGCGGATTTTTGACATATTAAATATATGATGGCCCACGGGATATGTATGTATCTATAGAAGGTAATATCCGATGTTGTACCGTCTTGGTCTCACTGGGTCTGTGGGGGCGTAGCTTGCAAGATAAATTTTCTAACATCGAAGGAGACATAGCACATTCATCATTAATTAGGGAAATCTCACAAAATCTTGTTGAAGCTTAGATATAGCAAACAGTAAGGTAAAGAGAAGAAGAAAGAAGAATGGCTTGTCTAATATCAAAATTAGAAGCACCATAATAAGAAGCAGAGAGCTTCTCGAATGTAGTAAGTAAAATTACACCGTCTGACCGAAAAAAAGGAAGAAATTAGAAACAAATTGTCGCAGGTGAAGAGAGCTTTATTTACTTAAAAACAAAAGCCCTACTGAGACACTGCTATTAAAATCAGGGATTACTTCCTGAAAGTTTACCTTCGTACTACGGCAGTATGGCATCGACAGAAAAATGGACCATCGGGAATTTAAATAATAAAACAATTGGAAACACTTCAAATGTACTATGTTCAATAATATCAAAAACTATATGGGCAGATACGTACGGAATGTGATACTACTGCAGAACGTGAGATGACTACGGAAAATCTCTAACAGAAGACGTGGCAGGTCAGATGGACTTCTGTGCTATCGCTGGAAAGAATAGTAGTGGCGATAGAATACGTAAATCAGAACGTGCAAAATGTTGGGTGTAGAAAGTACGTAGAGACAAAAAGATAATGTTAAAACAGAAAAGTTTGCATAGCATTTAGCCAGTCGAAAGGCCTACGACTTAAAGTATAGCCTTCCAAACGGCAACTTCCTCACATAGTGGTCTTATCAGATGGGCGACAGGAGTTGCTTGGCTTTCACTCATCCCATCCGATGCTCAAGTCGTACTAAATTTTTTAGTTATTTTCGACCGAGACTCTAATGTCAAGTTCTAAATAACTTCATAAGTCATCTAAGATATATGGAGGATAGAAATGTATTTACGGGAACTTGGAAGACCTGACATCACTTAAGGTGGAAGGTATAGATAATATTCTGTCGTAAAGTCTAAGGTCACTGAGGAAGTGGCAAATAAACGGCTATCAAATTGGTTTATGGAATCTGTAAGACTGCAGATATCCCGTCTCATTTACGGAAAAATGTTATTCACAGGATATGTAAGTGCGAACACAACTGTAGATTGAGCTTAACCGCTCATACATCAGACTTTCTGACAGGAGTAATACACAGAAGAATATTGATGACTGTTAGATAAGAAACAATTTGGTTTTATGAAAGGTCACTAGAGAGACAGTTCTGACGCTGCGCTTGTTAGTGGAAGGTAAGCGTAAGAAAAACCAAAAGATGTCCATAGAATTTCGTCACAGAAACGCTTTAGAAAACATAAAATGGTGGAAGATGTTCCAAATTTTGAGAAAAAAATTGGACTAAGATGCAAGGAAAAAGGGACAAATGTAGAAAAATCAAAAGCAAGCAAGTGCTTGGATTGCAAACATTGCAGGACAGAGATGTAGCCCTTCACCACTATTGCTTAGTCTCTACCTCGAGGAAGGAATGAGTGAAAAAGAGGTTGGGAAGTCGGATTAAAATTCGGAGCGAAAGGTTACTAATGATGCCATTCCTATCCTCGGTGAAAGTGAAGAAGAATTAGAGGGCCTGTTGAATGTTGTGAAAGGTGTTATAAGTGCAAATACGGATTGGGGGCAAACCGAAGAAAGACAAAAGGAGAGAGAGAAATTTGAACAGCGATAAAGTTAAGGTCAGCAATGGAGACGAGGTATTCTGCTTCCTTGTAAATACAATAACACATGAAAGTCGAAGCGAGGAGGACATGCCGGCCGGAGTGGCCGAGCGGTTCTAGGCGCTACAGTCTGATACCGCACGACCGCTACGGTCGCAGGTGCGAATCCTGCCTCGGGCATGGATGTCTGTGATGTCCTTAGGTTAGTTAGGTTTAAGTAGTTCTAAGTCTAGGGGACTGATGACCTCAGTTGTTAAGTCCCATAGCGCTCAGAGCCATTTGAACCATTTTTGAGGAGGATATGAAAAACAAACTGATGCAGACTAAGTGGGCATTCCTGGCCAAAAAAGACTTCTAGTACTAAACTGGGCATAATCAGAACAGGAAAATTCTGAGAATGCTCGTTGGGGGTGAATCACACAGTGTAGAAAAACCGGAAAAGAGGAGTATCGAATCGACTGCGATAGGATGCTGTCTAAGAACGTTCAAAATTGGGTGAACAATTAAAAATTGAAGAGGAAAATATTGACAGTAAGAAATGACAGGCTGATGGGTAATTAACTGAGCACCTCGTGTGTAAGTCCTGTGTGAGATGGCAAAGTGGTACAAGAAGTAATTTCACGTTGGGCCATGTCAAACGCTTAAGGAAAAATTTGACGCCGTATCCACTAATGTGATACAGGCCTACTAGGGAACAGCTGGGAAACACAAGTTAACGAACATTATCGAATACAGTGTATATTGGAGACAGAATTATCTCTTAGATAAAATCGGAAGTTTCACAAATCTTTCCGCAGATGATGCCGTTGTCTAAAAGCAGCTAGCAATACCATATGAAATGTGTGTGGGGCTAGTGCAAGTCTTTGTAACTGACACCTCTTCGGCGACCTTCGTGTCGACGAGGATGAAATGATGATGAAGACAATGCAAAACGCAGCCCCTGACCCGAGAAAATCTCCGACACGCCTCGGAATCGAAGCCGGGCCAGAAGACTGCAGCGAATTTAATAATACTTGTAGAGGATCGATGAATTGATTAAGGAATTGGCAGTTGATCGTAAATATATAAATAAATAAATAAATACACCTTATTACACGTAAACAGGGGAAGAAGTATACTACCGTAAGTTTACACTATTAGCGGTATATCACCGGAAAGAGTAACTACCGTAAAATACACAGGAGTAACCATCTGGTCCCACCTGAAGCAGAATAACCACAAATAAGAAACAGTAGCAGATACTATGCTGAGGATTCACTGGAATAATCTTAAGGAAATGTAACTCATCTACGAAAAAAGTGGCTTACAAAACACTGGTTGGACCGATTGTTTAGCACTGATCATCGCTGTCGGACACTTACCAAGTTGAAGCTAACGGAGAGCGGCGTGTTTCGTTGCGAGATTGTTTAGTTGACACGAGAGCGTTATAGAGCTGCTCAAAAAATCCCAATAGCAGACGCTTTAAGACACGCGTTCTGCATCACGGGATTAAAATTGCAAGAGGTTATGTTCCCGTAAGAATCGGGCAACATATTGCTTTCTCCCACAAACGTCTGGAAAAATGATAAGAACGAGAAAATTAGATAAACTACGGCTACGAGGCTTTACAGACAATCACTCCTCGCACGCGCTTTCCGCGAATGGGACGGGGATTGGGTGAACAGATAGTGCTTGCGGGGTATAGAGTGAAAGGTTCCTTCTGTATAGTTATGCATCGTTACCTTTTTGTATCTCTCTTCCACTGTTTCCTTCTGTCTATGCTAGAGCGTGCCGGACGTGTGTGTGGCCAAGTCGCCTCATTGACACATGCTAGCCCGCTTGATACATTGCTCGGAAGGATTGAATTTAAGGGGCCGGTCCGACGTTTAGATAAATGATCTGATGATTATTATGTTAATATTGCGCAAGAGATAACGCGGGGGGGGGGGGGGGCGGCTCAAACAACCAACAAGTGGGCAAGTCAGTGGAGGCCACGCTGTATCATGATCTATAAGGACACCACTTCGTTGGTAACATAACTCTCTAGATAGGACTGGGGTTTGTAATGTTCACTAAATTCATGACATTGCTCTCGACACAGGACTGGGGTTTGTAATGACCAGTAAATCCATGACATCAAATTTATAGGACATTTATTGTCTAGATTCCCAGAAACTTTACAAACTTAATACGACATTTATTGTCTATATTCCCCAAAACTTTACAAATTCAGTAATTGCAGCAAACAAAGTCAAGTCAAATAACTTCTACTTTTGTCTCGCACTGATGGTGCTTAAACTAACAGGCAGGCATCTCGTTTCTAGCTAAGCAATGGGAAATAGGATGGGACTAAGTTGCTGCCCTTGTGGTCCGTCTGCTGAGACAGTGATCGAAATTCGCACCCAAGATTATTGCTAGGACTGAATAACAAATATTCTCTTTGGAGGAAAAACGGGGGAACGAAGCGGACACAAACATGTCCCATATTCACAAAAGAAAGAAAATTCTTGAAAAATAAACATCTTGTGAAATACGGCACACGAAAATAATCAATTAACAGCACACGTAAGCATCCTCACCTTAACTAATTTCCAATAACGAACTGGTAGCTCGCTGGTAGTGCAATTCGGCACCACATGGGTGACCGATACCAACAGGTGATTTCTTTGTACTCACTCCTCTGTTCGTTCTTGCTTTCCATACTATACAATCATTCACATGCTCAACCTATTCTTTATCAAAGTAGTTAGGACGTGCTGCTTGCAAACCGGGGTTAAAAAGGAACCGTGAACAAAATTTGTGAGATGGCCTAGAATAATTTTACGTCACACGCATAGAACCTTAAGTTGTCACGCATCTCCTACCAGGTTTCACACGGAATCGTCATCCAAATTACTCATCAGCCGTTACGACCACTTGTTAACTAGGCGGGGTGAGGCCCCAGGTTATTTTAACATTGCAAAAAACGCTGCTTCTAAAAGTGAAACTATACGATTCTTTTTTAGAGCCATTGCTGCTCTCGTGTGTTGAAGGCACCAAGTTATTGCAGCACTATAAATGGATAACGCGAGCCCCCATGCTCGCCTCTGAAAAAGAAACCCTAATTGAAAACTTTAATTGTAAAGGCAAAATTTCTCAAAAAAAGAATGAATGGCTGTAACGACAAGCTAACTGTTTCAATCATGAAAAAGAGCGGATTAGTAACAGTGTAAAACATAATACCTGAAGCGTCCCCCAAACTCTCCTGTGGTTCCCTTTTTAGGTGCCTCACATCGACATCTGCTCGTAGATACGTATCGTCGGTAGGTTTTCCGGCCTTACTTCCCGACGTGCCAGCGACGACTCTCCGATGAGCTGCGGGCTTTGTGTTTTGCTATTACTGCGAGTCTTGTAAATATCGCTTTTATTTAGTAATTTGCCCTGCTAAGGCTCTCCCCTTTTATGATTAAGACAGCCTGCGCCACCTTTCGGAGGGAGTGGGGACATCAAGGATTCACGAAAGTTCATATTAAGCAGTCCGTAAAACACGTAAACGTTCACATCAGATAGCGTGTTAGTTAATGCCTACGCTTTCCGCTAGATGGTGCTGACTCACTGCTGAATAGCTTTGCTTCCGTAAAACCTTCACTGATTAGTACTAGGTAAATTAAGTAAGTACAACACTCTTGTATTTCACTTTCACTCTATATTCAAGGATTAAAATGGTGATGGATGATGGTCTATTTAAAAGGTTCCTAGCGTGGAGGAATCTAAATAGTCCGCAAATGCCGATATGCACGCGCTCTACGTCCAGATTCGCAACTAACGGCACATGACACTTTCATTAGTCTACACGTTAATATCTGAATACCAGTACCTTTGAATTCACTGGTATCAGCAGATAATTTGAGTTTCTGTCGTCTATATGTCCGTTTAGTTCCAATCTAGCACTAAATCCCCTTAATACTCCCCTTAATACTCCGTTGCTACCAACAGTTAGAGATCGTACACTACATCACTTTTAATCTCCGTAATATTCTAACAGTTTATCGTGAATCTTAACACGATAAAGTCCAATCTAATTATTGTCTCACTGACTGACACGGGTTCCCCGCCCTTTAACGAAACAATCAAGAAAAAAAGGGCGGCAATAATGACCATCAGGCCTTTATATAGGTTTTTCATCACAAGAGTTTAACGTCACTGCCTTCTCCATGACGGAGCTTCCGTGGCTTTGCTGTACTTAGACGTTAAAGTACTTGCTGATATACTATAATTTTGATCTGCAATTACCGAACTCTGATTCTACACTATTTTCCCCTCTAAAAATTCTATTCTTAATTTTAAATTATTCTTTCTATAGCATTTATCACTGTGAACTGAGGTGTTACATACCTCATCCCACGGTGAAATTGGCGACAAAGACGGAGGTCGCCCTCGATTCTATCCGCTCAGTTGAGCTGCTAACCCAAGAGTGACTATCATGGCGGCTCTCAACGTCCGATCCCTTACATGGAGGGGAGGGGGGCCTGTTACCAACCCCGGACTACCCCATGGAAAACAGGTGCATCATCTCTGTCTTTACTCCAGGCTTAGGTTGGCACTAACCGACCTACAGGGTGACCACGTCTCTGCCTTGGCACTACCAGCAGACTAACTCTTCCAGAATGAGATTTTCACTCTGCAGCGGAGTGTGCGCTGATATGAAACTTCCTGGCAGATTAAAACTGTGTGCCCGACCGAGACTCGAACTCTGGACCTTTGCCTTTCGCGGGCAAGCGCTCTACCATCTGAGCTACCGAAGCACGACTCACGCCCGGTACTCACAGCTTTACGTCTGCCATACCTCGTCTCCTACCTTCCAAACTTTAGAGCGCTTGCCCGCGAAAGGCAAAGGTCCAGAGTTCGAGTCTCGGTCGGGCACACAGTTTTAATCTGCCAGGAAGTTTCAGACTAACTCTTAATACAAACCCCAAACTTAATCAACCCAAGGCAACGTAGTGGGATTAGGGAAAGGAAGTGCATTTATGTAATTATGAATTGAATTAAATAGCCGGCCGGTGTGGCCGAGCGGTTCAAGGCGCTTCAGTCTTGAACCGCACGACCGCTACGGTCGCAGGTTCGAATCCTGCCTCGGGGATCGATGTGTGTGACGTCCTTAGGTTAGTTAGGTTTAAATAGTTCTAAGTTCTAGGGGACTGATGACCTCAGATGTTAATTCCCATAGTGCTCAGTGCCATTTGAACCATTTGAATTAAATAAACAGGTAGTCCACTTCTTCACTCTAGATATCACACAATTTAAACTAAAAAATGCAACAAAAAACTAACGATATAATTGTGTTTATACTACAGGCAAACACACTCGCCGCGTTGGGGTGCAGCCTGTTTTCTATAGTGGTCGTAGGATCCAGGACGTGCTAGGCTCCACTAAGGACAAAGTGGATGCATTACACCCTGCAGGCGTTTACAAGGTGGAATGCGAATGTGGAGAGGCATACATCGGCGAGACTGGTAGGCTAATAGCAACACGCATTCGGCAACACGAGCGTTATATTCGTCTAGGACAACACAACAAATCCGCTGTGGCAGAACATCACCAAGACTGCGGAAAAGAAATAAAATTCAGCGAAGCCTGTGTGTTGGCCAAGCAGCCAATTATGACGAAACGCAAAATCAGAGAAGCCATCGAAAACAACATGAACAGGGAGGATGGACATAGGCTTACCCCATCTTGGCCCCACAGACCGCACTGTCAGCACGAGGCACGAGCACTGCCGGTGAGTAATTGCCACCGCGCGGCCGATGTCCAGCAGTTGGTAAACGCCAGCAAACTTCCCATTCGACGGTGACCACCAATCATGGTACATAACACAAGAGCCAATAGACAGCGGAGGTCACGTTCTCCCTCCACCGCAATAACCTATTAAATTAAAGTTCCCTCTCCTTCTTCCCTGAGTGACCAATGAAACCAACTACCTTTTAAAATCATGACGTAATGGCATGCGCCGTGAACAACAAAATATAAAGGACACTGCATAGCTAGAACGCACCCCAAGGTGGCTTCTATAAACTCCCACTCCCGGATGATAACCTCTCTCCCTCCATTTATCCCTCCCATCAACTCTGATCCTCACTCCCACTCCTTTCCTCTGTCCTTTTCCCGGGCTCCCTCTCCCCCCTTCCATCCTCTTTTTTCCCCACCTACCCTCTCTCTGCCCCCCTTCTCTCCCCCGAGTCCTTTTGCATTTCCCTCCTCTGCCTTTTCCCATTCCCTCTCGCGTCTGCTCTGCCCCTCTCCCCCCCCTTATGAGTCCTCTCCCTCCTTGGGTTCCCCCCCCCTTACGGTTCTTCCTCTCCTCCCTCCTTGTTTTTCCCCCTCATCCAGTCCCCCCCCCCCATCAGCCCTTGGCTAGGGAGTGTCATCTTTGTGCCGACATTTTCGTGCAGTGTTTTACAGTGAGTGTTTTACAGTGAGTGTTCCGTGTTGTATGTCTTTTGGGACGTGTTGCGAACAGCCGTCATACTGTCGCGGGGTGTGATTTTTTATCTCTTGTGAACAGAAACCAGACTGTCGCCATGTTATTTAATTGTGTGTCTATTATGTTACTTGTCTGGCCCTTGGCTAGGGAGTGTCATATTTGTGCCGACATTTTCGTGCAGTGTTTGACAGTGAGAGTTTTACAGTGATTGTTCCGTGTTGTATGTCTTTTGGGAAGTGTTGCGAACGGCCGTCATACTGTCGCTGGGTGTGATTTTTTATCTCTTGCGAACAGAAACCAGACTGTCGCCGTGTTTTTTAATTGTGTGTCTACTATGTTACTTGTCTGATACCTGTGTATTTTTAACATTGCCAATCCGTTTGCTTTCTGTTTTAACTTTCCACAATTTTCCGCCATTTTACACTTTAAGTCAGCATTTTATCGCCTGTTTTTCTTGTTTCTCTTCTTTTTACGTTTTTAGAAAAGTCTGTAGGCTGTAGAGCAGCGTACTAAGCTGCTGCCAGCCCGCCCCCTTCGGGGGAATTGAAATTCAATAAAGGAAAAAAAAATTGAACGCACCTTTAGACCCAGAAGAAGGCCGCTGCAATCGTGGCCGAAACGTTGGTTCTTCTCCAGCAGCAGTAGTTTTTACATTATGACGCGGTACCAAACCCAGAAAACTTTTATGTCGACTAATTGTAATGATATGGAACAAACTGTTCCCTCTCAGGAGGTAGATGTAAATATCGGTTCTACAGTATTCTACTGGTAATTCTCCAAAGCTTGCGCGTATGAGCCCATGTATACACTTCGGCGTCCTCGCCGATGGTCCAGCGCACAGTACTAACCGCACGCCACCTAATCGCCGTCGAAGTGCGCCCACCGGAAGTGGTCAGAGCGCGGTCCGCGTCCCCCGCCCGTGACGCGCCTTCCGGCAGGCCAGCTGTCGGCGAGGGGTGGTGGCTGCTGCGGAGACGGGAAACCCCGGAGATAATCCGGCTGGAATTGGCGGCCAGTCCGCTATAAACCCCGACGGTGGCGGCTGCGGCGGCTCTTCAAATATTTAGCGCTCATTCCGGCCCGCGCCGTACGGAGCCCAGCCGGGCTGCTCGGGTGGAAGGGCAAAGTGTAGGTAGGGTCAGCCCGGGCGGCCTGCGGGCTTCTTCGCTGCAAGCTGCTATCACGGTGCGGCGGGCGCTATACCTGTGGTGCAAGCCACGGCTGGGATCTTCAGTAAGGGCTCTGTGTGAGTGCTCCTTCTGGCAAAAGTCTTGATCGTACTGCAACTACTGGGGGCAGTCAAATAAAAACGAGAGAGAATGTGATTTTCACTCTGTAGCGAAGTGTGCGCTGATATGAAACTTCCTGGCAGATTAAAACTGTGTGCCGGACCGAGTCTCGAACTCGGGACCTATGCCTTTCGCGGGCAATTGCTCTGCCAACTGAGCTACCCAAGCACGACTCACGCCCCGTCCTCACAGCTTTACTTCTGCCAGTACCTCGCCTCCTACCTTCCAAACTTTACAGAACTTGGGACCTGTGAGGACGGGGCGTGAGTCGTGCTTGGGTAGCTCAGTTGGCAGAGCAATTGCCCGCGAAAGGCAAAGGTTCCGAGTTCGAGTCTGGGTCCGGCACACAGTTTTAATCTGCCAGGAAGTTTCATATCAGCGCACACTCCGCTGCAGAGTGAAAATCTCATTCTGGAAACATCCCCCAGGCTGCGGCTAAGCCATGTCTCCGCAATATCCTTTCTTTCAGGAGTGCTAGTTCTGCAAGGTTCGCAGGAGAGCTTCTGTAAAGTTTGGAAGGTAGGAGACGAGGTACTGGCAGAAGTAAAGCTGTGAGGACGGGGCGTGAGTCGTGCTTGGGTAGCTCAGTTGGCAGACCAATTGCCAGCGAAAGGCAAAGGTCCCGAGTTCGAGTCTCGGTCCGGCACACAGTTCTAATCTGCCAGGAAATTTCAAAAACGAGACATATATCAAAAGAAATTAAGTAACCTATTTATTATTCCACATGCAATCGCCATAACTGTTAGTACATACCGGGTGATCAAATTTATACTGACTTCTTGATTACCCGGTATTTCCCACTGTAAGACAGGACTGCCATTGTCTCCGTGGGGAAAGGATTGCTGTTGCCTGCGGAACCTTGACTGTAAACAGATGTACATGTCTTCAGCCAAACAAATTAGGGTCCCGAAACTGTTTCAAATGGTTCAAATGGGTCTGATCACTTTGGGACTCAACATCTGAGGCCATCAGACCCCTAGAACTTAGAACTACTTAAACCTAACTAACCAAGGACGACACACACATCCATGACCGAAGCAGGATTCGAACCTGCGACCGTAGCGCCTAGGACCGCTCGGCCACTCCGGCCGGCCCGAAACTCTTTCTCTTTCTCCAGGGCTCCTAAAATATGGAAATCGCATGGGGACAGATCTGGTCTGTGCCGCGGTTGTGTAAGGGCTTCCCAGCGAAACTTCTGCAACGTACTCGAAATAGCTTTGGCAACATGTGGGCGGGCCAAAGAGGGTATAGACAACTACACTGACGCCAAAAAAAGTCTTAGCACCAAGAAGCAGCTGAGCAACATAAACGAAAGATGATAGGTGCATTTCCTCTCCCGAAAGATGATGTCTATTCAGACTAAGTGCCAGTTGCATAAGAATGGTGCTAGTAGCGTCACCTTGAGGATGGAAATCGGGATTGCTTTAAATACACGGTGTAATGGTCGTGAGCGTTACTTACCTTTCAGACTGGACGTGATGAGATGATGCTAATCAAGAATGTTATGAGGCGACAAAGACACCCTTATTAACATCTCACTGAGTTTGACCGAGGCCGAGTAATACGGCTGTGATAAGCTGGATGTTTCTTCTGCGTTAGTGCAGAAAAACTTGACGGGAATGTAGCCACTGAACAAGAATGCTGTCAGTGGTGGTCCCGAGGATGCACGGTCGCAAGAAGACTGCGTCCTGGATGCCACGTGGACTACCGAATGGGAAGACCATCTAGTTCGGCGTACGGCTCTGCATCTACAGCAGCAATCTGAGCAGCATTTGGCACCATACTGACACAACTCTCACAAATCGGCTACAAGAGACTTCCTACCCAGACGGTCTGTAGTGTGCACTCCACTGACCGCAAACCATCGCCGTTTGGGACATCAATGGTGTAAAGCGAGAGCTCCAAGAGGGGTGGAGGTCGGTTCTGTTTTCTGATGAAAGCTGGTTCTGCCTAGAACCAAGTGATGGCCGTCTGTTGTTTATTAGACCAGTTGAGGGCCTGCAAGCAACCTGTAAGTGTGCTGGACACGGGGTCTGCACCATGAGTTATGTTCTAGGGGCCGATTTCGTATGACTGCAGAAGCACTCTCGTGTTATCCCACGCACTCTGCAGCAAATTTGTTCGTCAGTCGGGTAATTCGTCGTGTTGTACCGCCATCCATCAACAATATTCTACGGGTTTTTTCAACAGGATAATTCTCGTCTACATACCGCCGTTCTAAACCAAAATGTCCTAGAGTGTGTTGACATGCCCCCTTGCCGTGTTTGATAACCATATCTGTCTCCAGATGAGCACGTATGGCATGTCAGCGAACGACAACTGCAGCGTCATTCACAAACGGCATTAACCGTAACCGTTCCTGTATTGACCGATCAAATGCAACAAGGGTGGAACTCCATCCCACAAAGTTACATCCAGCACCTGTACAAATCAGGGTACGCAGGTCTGATGCTTGTATTCATCATACGGGCGCTTATATCGGTTATTAATGTACAACCATTTCATATTTGCAATGGTTTATCACGCGCTTGCATTAGCCTGTGAGCTTGCAATATTAATCACTTAAATTTGTTACCTAGACAAATGTATTCCCGAAATTTAAGTACTGTACATTAATTATTGTTTGGTGTTGCGATTTTTTTCCGTCAGTGTATAAATATCTGGATAATGTTAACTTAAAATGGGAAAAATACATGGAAGTGAGAAATCTATACAAAAAAATATTTTGTAAAGGTGTTCACTTAACACCTGAATTCCTACATGTGTAGGAAACAATTTTTATCTGGGTGCATGATAGGTAGGAAAATCTTGGGAAAAAGTATTAGGTTCAAATGGTTCAAATGGCTCTGAGTACTATAGGACTTAACTTCTGAGGTCATCAGTCCCCTAGAACTTAGAACTACTTAAACCTAACTAACCTAAGGGCATAACACACATCCATGCCCGAGGCAGGATTCGAACCTGCGACGGTAGCGGTCGCGCGGCTCCAGACTGTAGCGCCTAGAACCGCTCGGCCACTCCGGCCGGCTATGTATTAGGTACAATGAATAACAAAAATGGCAATTAGGCATTTAGGTTTTGAGAACAAATATGGAAACATAGTCGTTCAGCCCCAAATTAACAGATGAGATCGGAAGAATTCGTGTTATTCTGAATCGACACCTTGAGAGAGTGAAGGAAGGCAGATCAACAGAAAAGATCTACACGCTCTCTCAAAACAAAAGAAGGTTCTTGAAGAAGAAAGACAAAAGAGATCTTACTCAACAGTGACAATCTGAAACAAGAAGTCGACAAATTCAGTCGGTTTCAGCAAGATAAAAAAAAAAAGACAGAAAAACAGCGGAAACCAAATGGAAGCAGCCCATTCTGATAAAATAAGAGAGGTTTGAGGAAGGGTGAAGTAAAAGGGAAACAAATAGTTACCTTGATGTGGGCTTTAGTTTTCCAGAAACGAAATATAAACGAATAACAAGAAACACAAATGTCATCGATCTGTACATAATAAATAAAATGATTTGTACGGTACTGCACCAAAATAATTTCCAGACCACACTATTCGTAAAATTATTAACAGTTATGATTTTTCTAAATGAACTGTCGGGGGTTCGTATACCTGGTGTCATTCCCAAGAGGTATCAGGTGAGTTCTGTCTGGTATGACGATAAAAAAGAAAATTTTGTTAATGTAATGTGCAGGTGGAATCACCTCAAACAAACACTGCGCCCCCGCAACGCTAAACACCGCTGGAGTACGCTGTTTTATACTCTTTACAACCAGCATGTTTTTTTTAAGTGAAATTTTATGTTTCGTTTCGATAGAGTGGTCCCAAATTGATCTAACAGGAAATTCGGTTTAACGATAGGTGTTAACGGGAACAGCTAGAACTCGAAACCAATAATCCAGCAACGAATGTGATAAACAGGTCGGCACACGAAACAAAGCGGGCACATAAAAATGCGGTAGAAATTGTATTCAACGAGAAAGAAAGCGTTGTTCCCCGTAGACATTATGTAACGTCTCAACTAAGGGTCAGTTATGCAAAGGGTCAGCTGTGAACCATTTTTTTTTAAATTTCTCAAGTACAAAGTAATTTCTCAAATACAAAGTAAAATAGTCAGACGTATCGCCTTCTGTCTTTAATCAACAATTCCATGCTTGGTACGTCTTCTAACAGTAACCTTGAAAACATGGCGTGCGTGCGTTCATCGACAGAAGGAATTCGGCTGCTGTATGCATCGTTAGCAGGATGTTTGAACGGCGAGTCTGGGTTGTAAACGCGGACGGCTGTCGCGCTTTTTGTGGTGGGCGCTTTAACAGCATGCGATTTCTCGCAAGCGTGACATGCGTGGTTTGCAGTGGCCAGAGAAGAAAACTTTCACAACAGCTTGTGCCACGAGCAATATTAATGAGCTGTCGCAAACTTTGGGTGCGGAACACTTCTGCCGCACTGCCGTTGTCGACCAACCTCTCCACCACATTGAAACGTTCGACGACGTCATCATCAGGAGACAGTAAGATATACGCTTAGAGCTGCCGGCAATTTAAATTTCAAACTCCACTGACTCGTTTGAAAATAGTAATTTCCCTGTAGCACAGTTTTGCATCAGTGCAAACTATTAATGGTAGACTACATTATCTGAGATAGATTCTTAGTTTCAATATTTCTATTGGCGTGACTGAATATCGTTAATGTGTAACAGAATTCAATATTCAAAATTTTGTTCTTTAAACTACATTAACTAAGAGCCAGTCTGAGGTCTTGTGCCTAGTTTTCTTTTATGTGAATGTAGATATTAAATTGAATTAAATTTGAATAGCGGCACTAAACAAATATGGAAAGTATCTTGCTTGTAATTCTATAAATTACTGTTGTGTTTTGTTCACTTGGTCTGCAGTATTTCTGCGATGTTTCAAAACTTGATTCCTCTTAATGAATATCAAATTTTTAATTTTTTAATTTTTCTAGTCTAATTAATTAATTTAAAAATAAATTTTGTGGAGGTAAGTGTTAGTATGCTGTGACGTCTATGCATTGTTGTCGTCTATAAGGTCATTTCAGTTCTTCGGTAACAAGTACGTTTCATCCTATTCAAAATGTTCTGCCGAAATTATTGAGCTGACTGATTAATACCGGCTACGTTCAGTAATTGCAGGGAATATTTACATCAGCTGGGTCAATACAAACTTATGTACAGAGCGCTATGTGGCGTTACCAATATAAGAACCTAAATAGCCTACTTACACTGTGATCAACTGATTTTGCAGAGAGTTTCGTTCTCAGCTGTATCCCAGTAGCTGACGAAAAGTCATTTAATGTTCATCTACGGATTACGGTATATTGATAATTTTTACTTTATGGACCGTCTGACTAGAACTGAATGAAAC
Source organism: Schistocerca cancellata (assembly GCF_023864275.1). Taxonomy (NCBI): domain Eukaryota; kingdom Metazoa; phylum Arthropoda; class Insecta; order Orthoptera; family Acrididae; genus Schistocerca; species Schistocerca cancellata. Next base: position 105,973,080 of record NC_064627.1, on the reverse strand, counting down.
ACAATTTTCGTGCCATACGCGTTCCGCCTTTATTTTCTGCAAGTGGCCTGGAATATGTACATATTTTTGCTATTTAGTTTACATTTTGGTCAACGTGCCTATAGGCTATAAACAGTTCTGGTGGTTGGTTTTTGTTATTATGTAGCAATATTTTCAACTGTACATACAGGTTGCGTGGTACAGTTCAAAATATTACTACATAATAGCAAAAACCAACAACCTGAACTATTTATAACGTATAGGCACGTTGACCAAAATGTAAACTAAACAGAAAAATATGCACACATTCTAGGCCACTGAAGATGCCATAAAGTAAATATACCGTAATATTACACTCAGCTGAGGAAGACACGACTACAAAAGTTGAAGATGTCATCTACGGGTGTCGACGAACCCAGAAATTTCGATAACGAAAAACGCTCATATACAGAATGTCCTCAGTGCACAGTTAGCATGAAACATGAACCGATTAAGAATCCTTTATGATTGAACTACTAACGGAAATTTTATGGTCTCCTTGCTCCAGAAATGAACATCGAGCTTACATTTTATGCGTGCAATAATCATGTGCTTATCATCTGCTTAGGACCCAATTCATTTGTGACAGCTCGCCATAACAGTAATATATTGATTTAAGTAATTATAAATTGTTTAACCAATTACCTTATGGGGTAACAATGTCTAACATTAAACGTTGTTGCTGTAATGGAACATGTCGCGTTAGCATGCATTAAAAGTTAAGAAGATTAATGTAAATGGACCCATCTGTTTCATTTCAAACATATATTTAGCGGTAATTTTCTCAGTACTCCCAGTCTAAAAGACATAATACGGTCTAATTTGGAAAATTTTCATTTTCGATCCGCCTATGCTAATGTGCCCTTACTGGAATGTAGCTGTAAAGACGTCATGCCACACATTTACACAAATATTTAAAAAAAAGTACATCGAGGTGACAAGTCATGTGATACCGCCTAATATCGAGTCGGACTTCCTTTTTCACGTTGTAGTGCAGCAACTAGAAGTGGAACTTCCTGGCAGATTAAAACTGTGTGCCCGAACGAGACTCGAACTCGGGACCTTTGCCTTTCGCGGGCAAGTGCTCTACCAACTGAGCTACCGAAGCACGACTCACGTCCGGTACTCACAGCTTTACTTCTGCCAGTACCTCGTCTCCTACCTTCATATCAGCGCACAGTCCGCTGCAGAGTGAAAATCTCATTCTGGAAACATCCCCCAGGCTGTGGCTAAGCCATGTCTCTGCAATATTCTTTCTTTCAGGAGTCCTAGTTCTGCAAGGTTCGCAGGAGAGCTTCTGTAAAGTTTGGAAGGTAGGAGACGAGGTACTGGCAGAATTACCTTTAGCAGTTTACAAAATAATTGCCATTAGCTACAACACACTTCTGACATCGGTTGTAAAGGTGTCGAGTACTGTCAAGGAACGCTTCTTGTCGAATGGCCCTGAGCGCCGTGTTCAGACGTCGTTGTATACCCGCATCATTATGGAAGGTGAGCGCTGCTCCTACCATTGCGATGTTGAGACCAAGCGACAGTCAATGGCATCGTCTTCATCCTTTGCCCCCCCCCCCCCCCCCCCCCTTAAAAGAAAGTCGGCTGACAGAATACAACATTAAGACGATGTTGATCGCCCATTTCGACGCCAAGGGCTTGATACGTCTCGAATTTCCACAACAGGGAAGTGGGGAACACCTTGAACACTACGCCATTGTGTGTCGTTCAGTCACCGTATCGTATTGGTAGCACCACGTCTCGTCCCCGGTGATGATGCGGATGTCCGACAACACGTGACCACGGTGCTTCGAGCGATTCCAGAAGAAGCGTTTGCTGACAGTTTCCAGTAGCTTTCCAACCGTCCTTAGAAGAAGTTGTAGACAATAGTGATTAATTCGAGTGCCATTAAAGGCTTTTGTTTGTATCTCTTGTTTCCTTTATTCTCTGAGACCATTCACCGAACATTTCAGAGGCTTCTTGTGTAACAACTAAAGATATTTCAGCTTCAGCGTGCGGGTTTTCTAGCTTAGCAGATACTGAAGAATTTTTGAGCGTACACTGAGTTGACAAATGTCACGGGACGCCTGCAAATGTCGTGTCGGACATTCTTATTCCCGGCGTAGTGCAGAAACTCGACTCGTCATGGACTCAACAGGTCGAACTAGCACTCCTGAAAGAAAGCATATTGCGGAGACATGGCTTAGCCACAGCCTGGGGGATGTTTCCAGAATGAGATTTTCACTCTGCAGCCGAGTGTGCGCTGATATGAAGGTAGGAGACGAGGTACTGGCAGAAGTAAAGCTGTGAGTACCGGACGTGAGTCGTGCTTCGGTAGCTCAGTTGGAAGAGCACTTGCCCGCGAAAGGCAAAGGTCCCGAGCTCGAGGCTCGGTCGGGCACACAGTTTTAATCTGCCAGGAAGTTTCATATCAGCGCACACTCCGCTGCAGAGTGAAAATCTCATTCTGGAACTAGAAGTGGCATGGACTCAAAAAGCCGCCGCGCGGGATTAGCCGAGCGTCTCAGCGCTGCAGTCATGGACTGTGCGGCCGGTCCCGGCGGAGGTTCGAGTCCTCCCTCGGGCATGGGTGTGTGTGTTTGTCCTTAGGATAATTTAGGTTAAGTAGTGTGTAAGCTTAGGGACTGATGACCTTAGCAGTTAAGTCCCATAATATTTCACACACATTTCATTTTCAACTCAAAAAGCCGTTGGAAGTCCCCTGCAGAGACACTGAGACATGCCGCCTTCAAAGCCGTCCAAAACTACGAAACTTTTACAGGTGTAGGATCTTGTGCACGAGCTAATCTCCCGATTCTTCGATGGAAATCATGTCGGGCTATCTGGACGCAAAATTATTCTCTCAAGTTGTCCACAATGTTCTTCATTCCAACCGTGGACAACTGTGGCCCAGAAAGACGGTGCACTGTCACCCTTAAAAATTCCATCGTTGTCTGGGGACATGAAGTCCTTGAACGGCTGCAAATAGTCTCCAAGTAGCCGAAAATAAATATTTGCAGTCGAGGATAGGTTCAGCTGGACCAGAGGACCAAGTCCATTCTATGTAAACACAGCCCACGCCTATATGGAGTCACCAGCAGCTTGCACAGTGCCTTGTTGTCATTACGTGCCCGTGGCTACTTGGGATAAGGGGTACATTCGTCGCACGTCCCTCATTGATTTCTGCATTTATTTCACGCAGAGCTGCTTCTCTGTTAGCAATAACAACTCTACGCGTACGCCGCTACTGTAGGTCGTCAAGTGAAGACTGTTGGGCACTGTGTTGTCCGTGGTGAGAGGTAATGCATGAAATTTTGTATCCTCGACTCGTTCTTCACACTGTGGACCTAGAAATATTGAATTCCCTAACGATTTCCAAAATGAAATATCTCATTCGTCTAGTTCCAACTACTGTTCCACTCTCAAAGTCTGCTAACTCCCGTCGTGTGGCCATAATCACATCGGAAACCTGTTCGCGTGTATCACCTGACTACAAATGAGAGCTCCGCCAATGCAGTGCCCTTTTGTACCTCGTGCATGCAATACCACCGACATCTGTCTACCTGTATACCGCTATCCCGGGACATTTGTCACCTTAGTGTGTACTGTGTGGAAACTACAGATTATGTATTGATAACGATTTCATTAATCCCCCCCCCCCCCCAAAGAACCATGGACCTTGCCGTTGGTGGGGAAGCTTGCGGGACTCAACGATACAGATAGCCGTACCGTAGGTGCAACCACAACGGAGGGGTATCTGTTGAGAGGCCAGACAAACGTGTGGTTCCTGAAGAGGGGCAGCAGCCTTTTCACTAGTTGCAGCGGCAACAGTCTGGATGACTGACTGATCTGGCCTTGCAACACTAACCAAACTGGCCTTGCTGTGCTGGTACTGCGAACGGCTGAAAGCAAGGGGAAACTACAGCCGTCATTTTTTCCGAGGGCATGCAGCTTTACTGTATGGTTAAAGGATGATGGCGGCCTCTTGGGTAAAATACTCCGGAGGTGAAATAGTGCCCCATTCGGATCTCCGGGCGGGGACTACTCAGGAGGTCGTTGTTATCATGAGAAAGAAAACTGGCGTTCTACGGATCAGGTGCATACAGGATTATAAATACAAAATCAAATAGAAGTAATGCAGGAGTAGGTTTAATAATGAATAAAAAATAGGAGTACGGATAAGCTACTACAAACAGCGTAATGAACGCCTTATTGAGACCAAGATAGACACGAAGCCCACGCCTACTATAGTAGTACAAGTTTATATGCCAACTAGCTCTGCAGATGACGAAGAAATTGATGAAATGTATGATGAGATAAAACAAATTATTCAGGTAGTGAAGCGAGACGAAAATGTAATAGTCATGGGTGACTGGAATTCAAGAGTAGGAAAAGGGAAAGAAGGAAACAAAGACGGGGGTTAAGAAATGAAAGAGGAAGCGGCCTGGTAGAATTTTGCGCAGAGCATAACTTAATCATAGCTAACACTTGGTTTAAGAATCATGAAAGAAGGTTGTATACATGGAAGAACCCTGGAGATACTAAAAGGTATCAGATAGATTATATAATGGTAAGACAGAGATTTAGGAACTAGGTTTTAAATTGTAATACATTTCCAGGGGCAGATGTGGACAATGACCACAATCTATTGGTTATGAACTGTAAATTAAAACTGAAAAATGCTGAAGATTAGATGGGTAGATCACATAACTAATGAGGAGGTATTGAATAGAACTGGGGAGAAGAGGAGCTTGTGGCTCAACTTGACTAGAAGAAGGGATCGATTGGTAGGACATGTTCTGAGACATCGAGGGATCACCAATTTAGTATTAGAGGGCAGCGTGGAGGGTAAAAATCGTAGAGAGAGACAAAGAGATGAATACACTAAGTAGATTCAGAAGGATGTAGGCTGTAGTAGGTATTGGGGTATGAAGAAACTTGCACAGGATAGAGTCGCATGGAGAGCTGCATCAAACCAGTCTCAGGACTGAAGACCACAACAACAACGATGTCATGAGCTTGCGATACCACATAGGATTGTGGACCTTGAAGTTTGAAATAACATTAATAACAATGGTAATCTACGAATCACCAGTGTAGTCTATTTTGATTAAAATTCATTATAATTAGAGGACCAATTAAGTATAGAAATTGTAGTAGATATACATATGTCACTGACATTCGGAAAATGTTTCGTTTGACTTAACTGCATGACCAGCTTCCGAAAGTTCTTTTCCCATTTTCAGATGCATATAATTATCGAGAGTCTAATCCAAATTAAACATTAAAGAACATCACTAATGGAATGCTGAAGCTTTTCCAATCTAACTTGCCAGCACAATATGATATTAAGTTGTCTGTTCACTGGATATACACACATTTGATGATATATTTGTAGACAGGTTGATGTTTACAATATGAAGATGGGAAGAAGAAAATTATGAGTTCAGTAACTGAGGGTATACGATGCCGCTACGTACTGTATGAAGAAAAATTCTACCACTATTTATATGCATCTGAAATTGCAATATAAGAAACCACTAGAAAAACATTTTGTGTCCCTGTTGGATTAAGAATTACTGTTGTTTCCAATCATATCAGCCATTTCGATGAAGAAGAACGCAGAATGAGGAACCGGAAAAATCAGGAACTTCATGAACGAGATGTGACAATAGCGTGCTCTAGGTTTTTGTTCTTCAGTAGTCGTGTCAACATTCCACATATATTTTCCTGCAGTGTGCTCTTTCATAGTGCTGCCATTAAAGATTGTAGTTCCATCTACGTGCAATATGCTTGAAGTGTTCATATAGTAATTTTGCTTATAGGTAGAAAACCGTGTTTGTAGATTTGTTGAGAACTTTCTGCTACTGCTAATAAATTTCAGAGCATAGTCAACTGAAGTTAAATTGATATAAGTAAGTTACATGTGCAGACCTTTCTGTGTGAGAGCTAAATTAAAAAAAGTTGTTTTTCAGCCACTGGAAACAAACAAAGTTACTTCTGTAGATTATAGGGGTAAAAATATGTATAGGTAGCACACAAGTTTGGTAGAAACAAGTTTGGTAGTTGAAATCGTAGAAAACAAGTATCATTATTGAAATTAGTGACATTTGTGACTGTTTTTGTTAAAAAAGCAAAGTTTTATTTCGCATTATAGCTTTGATCCTAAATGTAACATCCAGTTACTCAGAATATTGTACTAAAAGTATCGTGATTATGCATTTCCTCATTGTAGTTAATTTGTAGCTAATCGTCAAACACTTTGAAGTATTTACTTTTCTTAGAGGATATTGTGTTAAATATAAGTGTTGTGATATGCTTTTCTTCTCATACCACTCCGATGAGCATATACTTAAATAATTTGATCACATAATGTGAATTATGCTCGCCATATTCAGTGCTTACATGTTTCCTTTTTACGTCTTGCCATAGCTATGCGACTTCCCACAATGCCACCAAAATTAAAGGATTACGGTTATAAAATTTTGATTATGTGGAAAATAAATCTCTCTGTATATACTTGTATAAGATTATGTTATAAAAAAGTTGCCTAGTTTTAGAGTAGCTAATTGAAAGTTTCTCCTTTATCGCTTTTGTACAACGCCTTATTTTGTAGTTCTGAGCCGGCCGGAGTGGCCGAGCGGTCCGAGGCGCTACAGTCTGGTACCGCGTGACCGCTACGGTCGCAGGTTCGAATCCTGCCTCGGGCATGGATGTGTGTGATGTCCTTAGGTTAGTTAGGTATAAATAGTTCTAAGTTCTAGGGGACTGATAACCTCAGAAGTTAAGTCCCATAGTGCTCAGAGCGATTTCAACCATTTTGTAGTTCTGAAAAGAGGCTTTCTTGCCTTGGCACTGGTTTCTGGCGTACGACGAAATGAAGAGATTGCACTCTAATGGTGCCATGAAGTAGGATTGTGATTTGGCTGTGCGATGAATGTGTTGAGTAATAGACAGATAGGGTGTGTATCGAGCGTACATCGACCCACATTCCCCCACCCTTCGATCACATCCAGTTAAATGTCCTCCGTAGACCGAGCAAAATATTGAGATCGATGCTACATCAAAATATTCCAGTTTAAAAATAAGGTATCATTTTGAAAACGTAAATGCCGTATCCAACAGTTTCTGGAAGGCGTTCAAATACCAGAATTCACTTAACGCTGATTACGAATCGATTAACGTAAGGCAGCGATGGTAGACGCTCCAGGTGCAACCGGTAAAACCAGCTATACCTCACTGGCTGTCGGTGTGCTTCGGCGGTCATGCCTTTTACATTAGGACGAATGGAGACCCCACCCCTTCCAACCAGTCCTTTGTTTCGTAGACGATCGAAGGAGAAGTCGAACTGACGGCGGAAAGTGGGTAAATAATAGATTTGAGTGAGCAGCGCGTCTCCATCGCAGGAACTGGTGGGAGTTCTGCGGGTTAGGAGACCTTCGTGGTGGAGGAGTAGGGAGAGGGGGGCGTGGGAGCACCGGAAAGAGCGATATATTCCTTCGAAGACGAGAGGGAAAGGCAGTTACAAATCATTACTATGTAAGAATCTTTACTGAGAATTAAGCTCTGAAATGTGACACACACAACAAATAAAATGTGCTTCTAGAATGCTTAGCCGCAGAGACACACGGGAATAAATTCATACATCACTTCCGCACTTCCCTAGCCACCTCCTCCACCCCCACCCCCCTCCCCTCCACCGGCCACACACATATAGGAGAACAATTTAGCCACCCATATATTGTACACGCCTGGAAATTGAAATAAGAACACCGTGAATTCATTGTCCCAGGAAGGGGAAACTTTATTGACACATTCCTGGGGTCAGATACATCACATGATCACACTGACAGAACCACAGGCACATAGACACAGGCAACAGAGCATGCACAATGTCGGCACTAGTACAGTGTATATCCACCATTCGCAGCAATACAGGCTGCTATTCTCCCATGCAGACGATCGTAGAGATGCTGGATGTAGTCCTGTGGAACGGCTTGCCATGCCATTTCCACCTGGCGCCTCAGTTGGACCAGCGTTCGTGCTGGACGTGCAGACCGCGTGAGACGACGCTTCATCCAGTCCCAAACATGCTCAATGGGGGACAGATCCGGAGATCTTGCTGGCCAGGGTAGTTGACTTACACCTTCTAGAGCACGTTGGGTGGCACGGGATACATGCGGACTTGCATTGTCTGTTGGAACAGCAAGTTCCCTTGCCGGTCTAGGAATGGTAGAACGATGGGTTCGATGACGGTTTGGATGTACCGTGCACTATTCAGTGTCCCCTCGACGATCACCAGTGGTGTACGGCCAGTGTAGGAGATCGCTCCCCACACCATGATGCCGGGTGTTGGCCCTGTGTGCCTCGGTCGTATGCAGTCCTGATTGTGGCGCTCACCTGCACGGCGCCAAACACGCATACGACCATCATTGGCACCAAGGCAGAAGCGACTCTCATCGCTGAAGACGACACGTCTCCATTCGTCCCTCCATTCACGCCTGTCGCGACACCACTGGAGGCGGGCTGCACGATGTTGGGGCGTGAGCGGAAGACGGCCTAACGGTGTGCGGGACCGTAGCCCAGCTTCATGGAGACGGTTGCGAATGGTCCTCGCCGATACCCCAGGAGCGACAGTGTCCCTAATTTGCTGGGAAGTGGCGGTGCGGTCCCCTACGGCACTGCGTAGGATCCTACGGTCTTGGCGTGCATCCGTGCGTCGCTGCGGTCCGGTCCCAGGTCGACGGGCACGTGCACCTTCCGCCGACCACTGGCGACAACATCGATGTACTGTGGAGACCTCACGCCCCACGTGTTGAGCAATTCGGCGGTATGTCCACCCGGCCCCCCGCATGCCCACTATACGCCCTCGCTCAAAGTCCGTCAACTGCACATACGGTTCACGTCCACGCTGTCGCGGCATGCTAGCAGTGTTAAAGACTGCGATGGAGCTCCGTATGCCACGGCAAACTGGCTGACACTGACGGCGGCGGTGCACAAATGCTGCGCAGCTAGCGCCATTCGACGGCCAACACCGCGGTTCCTGGTGTGTCCGCTGTGCCGTGCGTGTGATCATTGCTTGTACAGCCCTCTCGCAGTGTCTGGAGCAAGTATGGTGGGTCTGACACACCGGTGTCAATGTGTTCTTTTTTCCATTTCCAGGAGTGTATGTGGCAAAAATTTGCAATTTTCAACGTCGGTTTGATACTGTAAGTGACTTAGTGGAAGATGAGAATTCGCGTGTGGGTGTAACACTTGAATGCCGTGGTCATTCTTTATTAGCATTGGTATTAGTATGATATTAGTTAGCTGGTAACGTATATAAGAGTTGCAGGAATGATACTACGGCTTTTTCATCAGACACACGAAAGAGATCCATCACACGGTTCTTTAGATAGTTTCTTCACAATGGAAATTCCTTGGACATAGTTATCTATTTAAATCGTTGTCTATAGTTACCATCAGCCACTTGCGAGTAGTGGGGAGCAAATGGCCCCCAGTCTGACTAGAAATTCTTTTCTGGAAATGTATTTCTTCCGCCATACAGAAACAACCGGCGTAAAATTATGCGTTCTAATTTCCCGTGTTTGCAGGATAAAAATTCGACAGCAGTTTATTAGAGCTCTGCAAGACACTACATTTGTAACTAAATATTGCTGTAAGAAGGCTCTGTCATAAGGGACAAGCGAAACATACAGCGCATACATGTCTAATTACAACATTTAACCTTCAGAATTGTTACAGCACTGATCAGTTGGTTACTAAAGTATGAATTACCTGAGTCAGTATATTACTAACGTACTCTCGCCAACAGATACGAACGTGTACATGTTTACTTCTGTTGCGAGGAAGCCAAATGGTTTTCGGTAAAATTTCTATTCGAAATGATTTCAAAATAATTGTCAATCGCTTCACGCTACAAGACAAGTGTGTAAGAGCAACAATCTGTATAAATGTGACTTTCTTTTTTTAATTTTCTGGCCCTGTAGCCATTCGAAGATTAAAAGTAAATAACAACTCTCAGTTACTGGACTCTAGCTGAGGAAGCATCTTTTATATTTGACACGTTATGAATAAAACTGAAGTAGAGAGTTGGTGTTGTCAAGTATAACATACAGGATTTATGCTGATCTAAGCACTTGCCGAGGAATCGCGAAAGGACAATATATGTGTCTTCGAAGGAAACATAAACCAATCTGAAAGCCTTGGGATCTGAAAATGCTTCTGACGAATCCGAATTTAGTGACTTAAGCTCTGATACAGACACGTACACAAACACTTAACAGCACTGGAAAAACAAAATGAATCCGCTGTTTCTAAAATAGGCAAGATAACGGGCGCAGATATTACCCTCTGGAGATGGGGCAATTCGGGAGAATCGGAAGCACAATCTAGATCAAGCAATTTTTATTGTAATGATTGCAGATTAGGCTGTTTTTTTTGTTTCTTTTTATTTTACTCGTGAGAGTTGGGCGTTATGTTGTATGACAAATTTTGTTGCGCGTAGCAACATCAACTGAGCCACTTTGCTTCCACAACGCGCAAAGATGCGAGAGACATCTACCATTTTCGTAATGTTTCAGGTAACATGATCTGAAAATTACCTAATTCGGCTTACGCGAATCATTCCAATCAGAAAATAATTATGTAGACTCTGCTTTTTTCTGGAAATTGTGATGTTTTGTATGGATAATGCTTCTAATTCTGAGGTACTGAGCCAGTTATGGTTTTCTTAAATGAAACCGTATACTTTTCACAGCTTCATTCAATAGCTCATGGAAAGACAGTAAAGTCATAAAGCGCATTTTAATATTGACGCTTAAACCTTCCGCAAAAGACTGCGAGAAATATACTAATAACTGGAAATCAATGCGGCCAGAGTCGTCTAGTGTGATGTAAACACCGCCAAGCAGATCTCTCATGCCAGGCTCCGTCGTTACATGCAGTAAGACAAGCCTCTGCTAGTAACATCAAAAGTCGTTTCCTGTACGACACAGATACAGGGTCAGCTATGATTTCTAAATGTGCTGGTTTCTGGCGCTTCAGATGGGGCTCAGGAAAATTGTTTGAAGTATGAGTACGTTCCCATATTTTTGTGGAAACAAATACAGTTAGATCAAGCTGTTCACCATTCAAATCCTCCCCGTTGCCGCTTACATCTGAAAGCCGAAATTCAAGCCTAATGATTAACAGCCCTAGTCACGGAAAAAAGAATCTACACTTGGTGTCGGACAAATGTGTCTACCCATATTACAGTTACATCAGGCTATTTTCTATTTTAATCCTCCACGCTGCTGTTTGCTTCTCAAAGCGAAAACATAAGCGTCGATCGTTCATAATGATTACAAAAAAAAGAAACTGCCGTATTTTCTTTCTTAGATTTGAAGAACAAGTAATACCTGAACTGTCTTTGGCTGACGATGCCTCAATGCCTATTAAAGGTGAAACACTCTTTTGTCGTATAAATGTGTCCATAGACACTACTCGAAATTGTTATGAAACCAAATGAATTGTAAACAATCAGAACATTTTATAGAGCATGACTGCGAAATATCTCCCACAAAATATATTATTTACTCAACGGAACTTAGTTTGATAGTCAACTTAAGCATGTGATCCAATTGTTTGTTTTCGGGGGCCAGGCGCATTTGCCATAACGATTCGGCAGACAGAGGAAGAGATGAAAGATCACTAGGTGATATGCTGTTGAGTACTGTGGTGATTCAACGGAACTTATTTCTGTCTTAGTTGGGGGTGGGGGTGGGGCATGGGGAAGAGGGATTCGTAATAGATTGTATCTTTCAGTACTCCACATAAAAAGAAATCGAGAGGAGTCAAATCAGGGGATCCGGTTAGTCATTGTACTGCAGCAATTCGTCCTATCCAACAGTCAGGAAACTTTTCTTTCATCATTTGCGCTCAGCAAGAGAAGATTGCGATGGGCGGCCGTCCTGTTGAAACTACACGCAATGTCGCTTATCCAGTGGTACTTCTTCTAGAAGAACAGGTAGAATGTTTATAAGTGAGCATACGTATTTCACTCAACACCCCTGGGAATAATGAGATCCCACAATGGAAACCCCCTAAGATACCGCACCAAACGTGTACTTCCCACGCTCGTTGCTGTCGTACCCGACGATGCCAGCGTGGATTTTCCTCTGCTCACTTGTTCATGTTACGTAAATTCACAGTGTTGTGGGTGATAAACATTGCTTTGTCGGTAAAGAGCACAAGCGGGAAAAACGTAATGTCGTTATCCAGACACTGCAGAGCAAACAGACATAATTCTGTGCGGCGTTCGAAAGCACGTCCTCCGAGTAGTGACAGATGATGTGTGTGGAATTTATTTCAATGCAATATGCGAATGACACTCGTCTGGCTGATCACTTACTCCATGGCAATACGTCCCGTGCCAACATGTGGATTCATAATTGTCGCAGCCGGAACAGCTTGTTCTTGTGCTTTGTCAATTACAGTCCTCGTCCACTGTTCTAAGTAAAGGTATGTGTTCGCTCTAGTGACCTAATAATTCGTGTAAATTTGTGATGCGACGGACAGCGATGATCAGGATAGACATCCCTACACCGCCAGCGCTTCGACAGAATTTGTTTGAGATTCGTCATACAAAAGTAGCAAAGTAACTGCTCCCTTTGCGTGCATGCAAGGACCCCGAAATACTTTGCCGATGGACGACATAGTCCCTGCTAGTTCTGCAAGGATCGTTACAACGACGTAGAGTGGCAAGAGCGTGTTTACAACGCAACACCGATTCCGGCAGAATTGCCTTTCTGTTTTAGAATATTTTTCGGGCTCTTTTGGAAAGAGTTCGAGCCTCAAAAATGTTCAAATGTGTGTGAATTCCTAAGGGACCAAACTGCTGAGATCATCGGTCTCTAGACTTATAAACCACTTAAAGTAATTTATGCTAAGAATAACACACACATTCATGCCCGACGGAGGTCTCGAACCTCCGGCTGGAGGGGCCGCTCAATCCGTGATATTGCGCCCTAGACCACGCGGCAATATCAACCTCAAAATTAACTAGCATGTGAGTGTACTCGTCTTTTCATGTGCCTTTGGATGCTTTTAAGAAAAGATATAATTCTCGTTACGAAGTTTTTCGTGACGGAGTGATTGCATAAAAATTCAGATTCTGATAAAATTCCAAGTTTTCGATGGCTGCCTGCATCATCATCGTCATGGGCTGCCTTGTCATGATCTGGTGATGTTCCCACTTTTATCTCCAGAGCACGGTGTCAACAAGGGCACGGATATATAAGATGGTTCCTCTACGTCCGTAGGTTTTGTTTCTGCTCTCTATCCAGCGTTGCTTGCAGTGCCTTCATTCACACGAGGCGGTAAACTGCGAGAAGTCTTTCTCTGTGCCTTTTGTTTATCAAGTGCACGCTTCCTTGCATTGCTAAGTGCGTAGCCGTTTTCTATACTTCTCTTGACAAAGTATAACTTCAACTGCTTCCAAATGGCTCTGAGCACTATGGGACTTAACATCTGATGTCATCAGTCGCCTAGAACTTAGAACTAATTAAACCTAACTAACCTAAGGACATCACACACATCCATGCCCGAGGCAGGATTCGAACCTGCGACCGTAGCGGTCACGCGGTTCCAGACTGAAGCGCCTTTAACCGCACGGCCACACCGGCCGGCAACAACCGCTTCCCATATCCTAAGGGCCCAATAGTCGATACCCGAGCAAGTGTTCTCGTTTGTTCAAACAAAATCTTGTGTTGTGGCAGAGTGCACCCTGTTAAATAAGTCCATGATTTTGTTTAGACTGGCATCGTCCTATAGGGACCCTAAGCAGCTGAAATAAGACTTTGTGAAAACCAATAGGGACACAGACTATGCACTCAGCAATTCATCGAGGCGTTCGTCTGGTAAAGGAACTGGCCGGTTTGGCCGAGCGGTTCTAGGCGCTTCAGTCTGGAACCGCGCGACCGCTACACATCCTACCTTCGGCATGGATATGTGTGATGTCCTTAGGTTAGTTAGGTTTAAGTAGTTCTAAGTTCTAGGGGACTGATGACCTCATAAGTTGAGTCCTATAGTGCTCAGAGCCATTTGAACCATTTGAAGACTTCTCGCAGTTCACCGCCTGATGAGAGGGATCATACTGGAGCAACGGGGGATAGGGCAAACAAAATCTATGGACGTAGAGGACGCCTCCTCAGTATTCACCATTTTCGTGTTGACATCATGACGTTATACAGCCCATGAGATACCGTCATGTTGGTGTAAAAGAGGGAGCTTCGCCAGTTCACGGCAGTCAGTGTTAGTCCCTGACGGTGGTCGTGATGGCAGTCATCGAAAGCCTAGGATTTTTTCCGAATTTCTCAAGTCAATTAAATTGTAAACTTTTTAAAGCAGTATATCATTCTATTTTTAAAAAAAATCGTACTCGATTCAATTTCTCCCTCAATACACGAGTCCAGACTCTTTATCACGTGACAAAATATGTGGACCTTAGCGTACTATCGTTTGGCGAAAACCTCGTTTCAATATCTGAAACCGTTCAGGAAATAAAGCGGGTGTTACGTCTTACGTGACTCACCCTATATATGGCAGCAACTTGATGTGGATGCAGGGAATCCCAGCGCCCGCAGAAGATACTCGAGGTGGTCTTGGATCTGCTGTTGGTCGTGATGGATGGGTGAACAACAGCCTTGAGAAGGACATTGGGAGGGGAAAAAAAGAGTGGAGGCTTGCTAAAAAAAACAGCATAAGGGAGAAAGCGGGGGGACGCAGCAGTGCGTTCGTTGTCGTCGCGTTGGCTGCGAGGGGGAGATGCAGCACGGCGATGGACTTGAAAAGGGTTGCAGGCGGGTGTGACTGCCGCGCGCCCAGCCACACAATGGCGGACGCCGGGGAAGGAGAGCCGCAGCCGCTACCGAGTTGACGTTCCGACTTTTGGTTATTTTTTTATCCACGTTACGTCGCGCCGTCTCCGTCCTTCTCACTATTCATTCTTCCCCTCTCGTTTTCACTGTCCCTGTTTATGTGCGTGTGTTTACAGTGAAACCTCGCACGTCGACAGCTAGTGTATCTGTGCGTGCGTGGGTGTTGTGTCTGTGTGTGTGTGTGTGTGTGTGTGTCTGTGGGTGGGTAAAAGCGCATTCGCGTGGGCGGGCGGTCGATGCTGCTCTCATGTGCGCGTTATGTGCGGCGTTATTGGTATCAGAGGATGTGTTTTGTAATCCACTGAAAACGTTGCTTTGTGTCTCGCCTTCTATTTAAAGTAGAATATCCTGGTTTTAGTGACACCTAACGACATTTACGCCTAAAAGAAAAGTGCAATTGAGTGTCAGACAGTAATAATATATTTCAATCCAGTCAAATGTTTTGACACGGACGAACTAAATTAACATCTCATCTGCTACTTAATGATTACTTTCTACACTGGTGGAATCGGATACTGAATCAGAACGGATATCAATGAAAAGAATTGTAAAAAAAGATCGATAGAGATGGGGCACTAGTTCATCTGGGCAGAGAAAGGGATGTAAATTAGCTGTATACTTCTAATAGCTACCATCCAGAAATTTGACGTAAATATTTAGCGAAACAATAAAATGTTTATAACTACGAATGTGTCGGTTGTGGAATTAAAATCTGGACCTCTTAGTAATTTTTCGAGTGGAGTTCACCTTGTTACAATAACTAACGTACGCCATTAGCAACGTTTTGAGCGACAAATCAAACATGATGAAGTACTCTGTATGCAGACATTACATCCCCTGACATTGTAAAATGACATTCGTAAAACGTCGAACACACAGCAAGTGAAATACTGCTACAGTCGATGGATATGAATCTGAAAAGGAAGGAAACAATACAGTAACAACAATTTGTAAGATCTGATGAACGGCTTTGTCATACTCTCGAGATAATTTCAGATCCAATAATATACACATTACCTTACACAGAATTAATTAATTTAATGTGGTCTGCCAATACTTTCTGTTTTATCCTAACTTCTACAGAATATCACTTACATCCAACGTCCTCAATTATTTATTGAATACTTTCCCTTCTCTGTTTACTGTTCTCATCCCGTATAGCTCTTTCTAAATGGCATGTAAAATATCCCCTTATATCTCAACACACTTCCTATCATTCCGAATCCTTCTTCCTTTCATTGTTTTCCATATATTGCTTTCCTCGGCGACTGTACGTTGAACCTCCTCATTTCTTACCTTATCTGCTCACCTAATTTTCAACATCCTTCGTAGCTCCACATCTCAAACTATTCCGTTCTCTTTTTTCTATTTTCTCACAGTCCGACATTCTCTACCATATGTTGCTGCACTTAGAGCCTACATTCTCCTAAATATTCGGTAGCGGTCTCGCATTCCGCGCCCGGGTTCCCGGGTTCGATTCCCGGCGGGGTCAGGGATTTTCTCTGCCTCGTGATGACTGGGTGTTGTGTGATGTCCTGAGGTTAGTTAGGTTTAAGTAGTTCTAAGTTCTAGGGGACTGATGACCATAGATGTTAAGTCCCATAGTGCTCAGAGCCATTTGAACCATCTGATCCTAAATATTTTCCTCAAATTAAGGCCTATATTTAGTACTAGTAGACTTACTCGGCACGGAATGCCCTCTTTGCCTATGATGGTCTACTTCTTGTATCATCCTTGCGTCACTGGTCAGGCTTTATTTTAACTGCAGAGAAAGCAGAATTCCGCCACATCTCTACTTTTTGCTCCAAAATTTTCATAAAAAAAGTTTATTGCTAATCTCATACAAGCTATTCCTCATTACATTTGTGTTTCTCTTTGTTAACCTTCGATCTATATTCTGTGATCGCAAGTCTGTTCATTGCATTCAACGGATACTACAATTTTTCCTCACTTTCTTTGAGCATAATGTCATCAGCAAATGTTAGCGCTTAGAAGTTGTCTAGCACTTGTGACCGTAAAGCACACAACAGTTTTTGGTCCAGTAGGGTCCACAGCCAAAACAAATCTCTTTTGGATAAGAGTAATATGCTGCTCTAGCTGTTTCTGCTTAGCTTAAAAATATCGTTTTATTTCTTTTTTTTTTTTTTTCACTGTTGCACATTTTGAATGTCTAGTCATCGTTAAATGAGTGGTATAACTCGTGAATCACTAAATTTGTGGTACAGTCAAAATGGTGGCCGGATTTTAAATTAAACAACACGGTGCTAATCTCGAGTATGTATGACGCAACACTACCAAAGTGAAACTTCCTAGAAAATTAAAAACAGTCTACGTGACCAGGACTCGGAGTGTTCTGCTTCACCGATTGAGCTAAGAAAGCATGATTCACGACAAGCACTCACAGCTAATCTTCTCGCAGTATCTCATTTCCTCCCAAGTTCGAGTCCCGATGCGACATATTGTTTTAATCTGGCACGAAGTGACAAGTCACCGCACATTCTGCGGAGAAATGAAAGGTTCATTCTGGGCGGTTTAAGTGTTATGCTGCTTCTAAGTTATTCAAGAAATGTTTGCCATCATGTTGCTAATTTTAAATTTCGGCTTCCTCTCTACACTTCAACAGCATAAGACCAAGTTACGTTATGGGTGTTATTCGACTTTGTCCTTTTGAGGAGGTCAACCACACAGTGTGCAATAAGGCAAAATACAGCATAAGGCAATATTATAATCCAAGTAAAGACAGCCTGTGCTTGTGAAACACTTTTCTCTGCTGCAACGCATCGCAGTACGTTTAGTTTCGGGGTTAGAAGTTGCGCTGTACATTCATTTTCTGATCAACATAAAACTCTCTCGTGCTATCATTTTCACTTGTCAGCACTAAAGGTGAAATAAAAATGTAGGCTGGGTAGGAGTAGCAGCCGTGTAGAGCAGACGCAAATCCAGATGCGTGCGCATGTTTGTACAGAGATTTGAAGAATATATGAGTAGATTTTTCAAATTTTCATCGTTTAAAATATTTACTGAATTAAGTTGTCAAATTTAGTATCTTGGAATACATTGTAACAGCCGCAAGCATCTCATCAACTTCAGAAGAATGACAGGAGATTGTGTTATACGTGGTGGATTACTGTTCTTAATAAAATACGTGATACTTCGTGTCTATCTTTCCGGTTTTCTTTCCGATCTGACGATAGGTAAGGCCGAAATGTATTGTAACGTATAATAACACGCTGCAATTTACTCAGACACTCTGTGTAAGTTTCATATCGTAATTACAAAGGCATTTCATCTTAAAAACACACAAATGACTACCCGACTTGGTGGTGCTCCCATTCCCCACACATATATCAGCAACCACGAGGGAGATGCACTCCACCAAACGGATCCTAGCCAAGCGGCAGCGGACAACGAACGGGCCACTAAACGCGTACCGACAGTAAAATATAGTAACCATCGCAGATAAAACTGCCAGTATTAGTCGTAATTCGCGCGCGACATATCTGATTGCCGCTGGTTCCGATGCTGCCGGTGGCAGTTAGCGACACCTGGGAATCGCCGCCGTCCAGAGAGATCTGTTCGCTGGAGCTGGAGTTGGGACAAGGTCTCTGTGTGTGTGTGTGTGTGTGTGTGTGTGTGTGTGTGTGTATGCGTGTGCGTGTGCGGCAGCTCTGCGTTCGCGAACGATTTATGTGAGCTCGTTTCCCGTGAGCGGAATCGCGATTTAGATTCTCGCAGAAAAGCCCGGCGCGCCGGAGATTAGCGTTTGTGAACGGTGTGCTACGCGGGTAGCGTGGGGAAGGGGTGGGGGGGGGCGCGTTGGTAGGGGTGCCGTGTCCTAGGGAGCGGGGTGTGACGTACAATCAACGCGAACTGCCGGTGGTGAATGAATTACGCGTCGCATCGGTGCCGACCGCGACGCCGTCTGCGTGTGCTGTGTTAGCGATCGGAAGGAGCGCTGCGCCGGGGCTGACCATGACAGACTGTATCGGCGTCCGCTTTGTCTGTACACTTTTGTTGTACAGGCCGATTCAGAATTTCTCCCACAGTTCTGCAGCTTGTAAAGGGTGCTGAGTAGTAAACATAGCGTTACGTATGATACACATCTGCCAGGAAACGTAGCATTTCTCTAGAAGATTTTGAAGGAAGAGCCCTGGCATCAGCAGCTCTTAAATAAAAAGATTTAGGAGGTATTGTAAAGGATTACTTGGCGTTTCGTCGTTGGCAGTAAAAGAATTATATTTATTTACACGATACCCCAACCCAAAAACCAATTTTTAGACCAGTTCCAAATGGACCAGTATTCATACACACAATTTATAATGAAATCACGACAACATAAAACAAAATACACTTCATTCAACGGCATCAGCGAAAAAAATAGTATAGGTGCATGTACGAGGTGTGTGAGAAAAGTAATGAGACTGAGAACACTACGTGCGGTATGACAACGCTGTGTTGTTCTATTTCCGTAGACCGATGTGTTCATCCCTTCCAGTCCAAGCTCCAGCTTCATAAACCTCTCATGTGATTTTTGAGAGCACACTCAGTGGAATTGTATTTTTGTTGTATGTTACGAAAATGGAACAGCGGAATTTAGATCTACTTTATGCTATCAGATTTTGTCTTAAACTTGGGGAATCCACCAATGTGACCTTTGAAAAGTTGAAACAGGCCTATGGGGAACGCTCCGTACCAACAGTACAAGTTTCTCGTTGTCACAAGTCAAAGGCCGAGAACACTCTTAGGATCAACCTTGCTCAGAGAGACCAACTTCAAAACCGACGAAAAACATCGAATGGAATGTGTGCGTACTTTTGTGAGGTAACATCGATGTTTAACTATAAGGATGATGAAGGACCTGACAAAGTAAAACACATTCACAGTACATGAAATTTTGACCGAAGTTTTGCGCAAGCGAAAGGTCTGTGCCGAAATGATGCTGAAAAACCTCACAAATGAGCAATACAATGGAAGAAAGCTGTGCATTGATCTTCTTGAGAGGGCTGCCAATGATCATGAATCGTTCAGTAGTGTAATCACACGTAGAGTTTTCAGTCAGTCCTGAGGCAAAGCGGCAAAGTGAGACATCTCTTCTGCTGAAAAAGTACGAATGAGGAGATCAAAGATCAAAACAACACTGATTTCCTTTTTTGACGACAGGGATACGGTGCATAGAGAATTTGGTACTGATTTCCTTTTTTGACGACATGGATACGGTGCATAGAGAATTTGTTCCTCCTGGACAAACTGTCAACCAAGTGTTTTACAAAGACTTCCTTGAAAGGCTCAGAAAAAGGGTGAATCAAGTGAGACCGGACACTGCAGACGAGCGGATAGCGCATCATGACAAAGCCCTACGTCACACAGCCACATTCACCACGAAATTTTTGACCTCAAAAGGCATTCTTGTTGTTTCGCAGCTCCCCTATTCACCTGATCTGAGGCTTGTGACTTCTTTCTTTTCCTGATATTGGAAAATGTCTTAAAATGACGTCATTTTAGGACTCTAGAGAAAATTCAAAAGGATGTGACTAACATGTTAAATCCTCTACCAATTGAAGCCTTTCATCGCTGATGCCAGGGCTTGAGACAACTACTCCGCTTGTGTATGGCTGCCATAGGGAACTACTTTGAAATGGACAATATTGTTGTTTGCCAAAATACAATCTTTGTTACACAAAATATCAATCCAATCCCTTTTGTTAGACAATTCGTATGTCCATGATTAAGGAAGTTGTTTGCAGTGAATGGAGTTTTAATCTCCTGGTTGTAACGGAGACTTGCTGTGAACATGGCTGTCATCACGTCACTGGCAGAGATTAAAAAAACTGAAGGACTGCGTAACACTGTTTCCCTATTGGACAACGAGAGTGTCATCCACTTACTGTTCTGTCCCTGGATCACAGAGCCAACCGTCTTTTTCAAATACACTACTGGAAATTGAAATAAGAACACCGTGAATTCATTGTCCCAGGAAGGGGAAACTTTATTGACACATTCCTGGGGTCAGATACATCACATGATCACACTGACAGAACCACAGGCACATAGACACAGGCAACAAAGCATGCACAATGTCGGCACTAGTACAGTGTATATCCACCTTTCGCAGCAATGCAGGCTGCTATTCTCCCATGGAGACGATCGTAGAGATGCTGGATGTAGTCCTGTGGAACGGCTTGCCATGCCATTTCCACCTGGCGCCTCAGTTGGACCAGCGTTCGTGCTGGACGTGCAGACCGCGTGAGACGACGCTTCATCCAGTCCCAAACATGCTCAATGGGGGACAGATCGGGAGATCTTGCTGGCCAGGGTAATAGACTTACACCTTCTAGAGCACGTTGGGTGGCACGGGATACATGCGGACGTGCATTGTCCTGTTGGAACAGCAAGTTCCCTTGCCGGTCTAGGAATGGTAGAACGATGGGTTCGATGACGGTTTGGATGTACCGTGCACTATTCAGTGTCCCCTCGACGATCACCAGTGGTGTACGGCCAGTGTAGGAGATCGCTCCCCACACCATGATGCCGGGTGTTGGCCCTGTGTGCCTCGGTCGTATGCAGTCCTGATTGTGGCGCTCACCTGCACGGCGCCAAACACACATACGACCATCACTGGCACCAAGGCAGAAGCGACTCTCATCGCTGAAGACGACACGTCTCCATTCGTCCCTCCATTCACGCCTGTCGCGACACCACTGGAGGCGGGCTGCACGATGTTGGGGCGTGAGCGGAAGACGGCCTAACGGTGTGCGGGACCGTAGCCCAGCTTCATGGAGACGGTTGCGAATGGTCCTCGCCGGTACCCCAGGAGCAACAGTGTCCCTAATTTGCTGGGAAGTGGCGGTGCGGTCCCCTACGGCACTGCGTAGGATCCTACGGTCTTGGCGTGCATCCGTGCGTCGGTGCGGTCCGGTCCCAGGTCGACGGGCACGTGCACCTTCCGCCGACCACTGGCGACAACATCGATGTACTGTGGAGACCTCTCGCCCCACGTGTTGAGCAATTCGGCGGTACGTCCACCCGGCCTCCCGCATGCCCACTATACGCCCTCGCTCAAAGTCCGTCAACTGCACATACGGTTCACGTCCACGCTGTCGCGGCATGCTACCAGTGTTAAACACTGCGATGGAGCTCCGTATGCCACGGCAAACTGGCTGACACTGACGGCGGCAGTGCACAAATGCTGCGCAGCTAGCGCCATTCGACGGCCAACACCGCGGTTCCTGGTGTGTCCGCTGTGCCGTGCGTGTGATCATTGCTTGTACAGCCCTCTCGCAGTGTCTGGAGCAAGTATGGTGGGTCTGACACACCGGTGGCAATGTGTTCTTTTTTCCATTTCCAGGAGTGTGCTTGCAGAGGTTCGATGGCTAGCTGGTAACATGATTAATAAAACACGTACGTGGGAAGCTAGAAACGCCTTCAATGATCTTAAACGTGTAAGTATACTGTGAATCAAACACCCATAAATGGAGGTGGCCCTGTCACCCAGTTACTTTGAACACTAACAGTTACAAACGATTTGGCAAGCTTTCTTTCCCGCTGTTGGCCAGGTACTCCATATAAAAAACAATCGCAAAGTTCAATAAAGGCAAGTGAAATCGAAACCGTGAGCGAGAGAGAAAGAGAGGGAAATTGTGATAGCAGGACTTTGTAAATGATACCCGTGAGCCACGGGAATCGAGATGCATTACTGGAAGCATAAGCAGTACGTCGATGCTTGATGCATTAGTGCATTGGTGCTGAATGCGAGCGAAGCGTTCGGTGCGACAACGCAATAGCGGCTACCAAGATGGTGCAAGAGCCTGACCGCCTATCATTGTACTCAATTGCTACGCTATCTGTGGACCCAGACCGGTGGTGGGATCCGCTGTTTGAAGTATAGGTCCCAGGAACTCTTTACATGCAAATACTTCGAACGGGTGGACAAATGGTGTCATTAGGTGCCAGCATGCTCTCTGGTCAAGTTCGAAAGTAACGCCTCGAATTTTAAGAAAACTCACCATCTTTGGCGACTTAATGTGAACAGAATAGTGATCGGAAAAAATGCGTAGCCCCCTCCACCCGACAGTCCACCTTGCAAGCATCACATGGGAAGATATAGATATGGACATAGAAAATTAGTTTTGATACTGATTTGGTGAGTTTATGCATTTGTTAGGTAAGTGCTTGCTACCAATAATTTCGTCCTCTTGTAGACATCATGAATCTGCAATAGAATTTTCTGGACCAATGTTATATTACACTCTCTCTTTCCTTTCTGGTGCTAGCAAGGACAGTCTGGGTGGCTTCACCCCGTGCTGTGTCTGCCCACAAAAAGTCTATGGCTTGCATATTGAAATCTGTCGGATTTTGTTCGTGAGCCCCGTAATCACTGGCCCGGTGAAAGAGTTATCCACCTCACCCTACATGCAGAGTGAGGGAAGTATTTCAGATACATCGAGGACGAGTAAATTTATCGAGATGAGGTATCAAGTAAGCTAGGCAATGTAAGGAATTTTCTGTCCATTTTTTATCAGTTTCCCGGTTGGGTTAATGCACCAGTCGTTACACCTCAGAGCACCAATTGCAAACAACGTTCTCAGTTACATGCTGGATGTATTCTAGTCCCTGTGTTCCTCTACACATTTTACCCTCAACACCATGAAAGTTATTCTATGATAAGAAATGTCCTTACATCCTGTTGCTTCTTCTTGTAACTGTATCCCTTTTTCCTTCCTTTTCCGATTCTCCGAAGAACCTCCTACTTTCCTTACCTTATCAAGTCAGCTAATTTTCAATAGCCTTCTGGAGCATCACATCTCAGAGGCTTCGATTCTCTTGTATTTCGGTTTCGCCGCAATCCATGTCTCACTACCATACAATTCTGTGTTCCAAACGTACATTCTCAGAAATTAATTCCTTAAATTAAGAGCTATATTTGATACTAGCAGACTTCTCTTGGCCAGTAATACCCTTTTTGACAATACCATCCGCTATTTAAGGGCTCCTTGGTTCGTCCATCATGGATTGTTGTGCTGTCTTTACATAGGAATTCCTTAATTTCATGTATTTCTAGATCCGTGATTTTTTATGTTAAGTTTCTACTGTCCTAATTTTTAATGCTTCTCATTACTTTCGTCTTTCTTCGATTTACCCTCAATCCATATTATGTAGTTATTAGACAGTTCACTGCATATATACTAAGATGGTATCTGTTCTTTCAGACATATCCGAAAGAACAGATACCATATTAGTATATATATATATATATATATATATATATATATATATATATATATATATATATATATAGTTAAGGCTCACCGGCCACTTGACCGTCTTCTTCTTCTGTACGAATGCACAAACAGTGCCCGAACTCTTACGGGACTCGGCAACGCGCCGCGAGTAATGAGTATAACGGGCGGGGACACTACGAAAGTAGTGCGGGACAATACGTTGAGAATGTGGGTTTTGCGGGAGGCGTGCCAGAGATAAATCCCTGCAGTCGCGCTATCGTCTGTGTCCTCGGTGGCTCAGATGGATAGAAAAACTGCCATGTAAGCAGGAGATCCCAGGTTCGAGTCCGGGTCGGGGCACACATTTTCATCTGTCCCCGTTGACGTATGTCAACGCCTGTAAGCAGCTAAGGGTGTTAATTTCATTGTAATTTCTTCTTAACTTTTACTGAGGACTACAATGTCACCAGCAAATCTTATCATTGATATACTTTGACCTAGAATTTTAATCCCACTCTTCACCATTCCTTTTATTTCCGTCATTACTTCTTCGGTGAACAGACTAAAGAGTAGTGGGGAAGGCCTATATCCGTGCCATACAACTTCGTTATTCAAGCACTCGGTTCTTAGTCTTCCAGTCTTATTGTTCCCTCTTGGTTCTTGCACATGCTGTATATTAGCTGTCTTTCTCTATATCTTACGACCCTGTTTTCTCATAGCTTAGAACATTTGATTTTTCTTCAGTCTTGCTTCTATTATCAACCGCAACGTCATAAGTTCCTCTCTGGCCCTTTGTCTTTCCTAAAATCAGACCGAGCGTCATCTAACAGACCCTCAATTTTCTTTTCCATTTTTCTAGCCAGCGGCTTGGATGCACCAGCTGTTAAGGTGACTGTGCAATAGTTCCTGCATTTGTCGGCTCTTTTTGTGCACTGATCTGTCGGCCTAAGTGGCCGAGCGGTTCTAGGAGCTACAGTCCGCAACCGCGCGACCGCTACGGTCGCAGGTTTGAATCCTGCCTCGGGCATGGATGTGTGTGATGTCCTTAGGTTATTTAGATTTAAGTAGTTCTAAAGTTATAGGGGACTGATGACCTCAGAAGTTAAGTTCCATAGTGCTCAGAGCCATTTGAACCATTTTTTACTATTGTTCTCTGTGTTGTAATCCCGCCTACAGTCGTTAAACGTTCTTTGGACACCAGCACTGTCGGGTTGAATTTCTGCCTCGAAAACGTTGTTCACTTGTCGAAACACCGGTGGTTGTGGTTGTGGAGTTCGTAACCCGGCTATATGGTTCAAATGGCTCTGAGCACTATGGGACTCAACTGCTGAGGTCATTAGTCCCCTAGAACTTAGAACTAGTTAAACCTAACTAACCTAAGGACATCACAAACATCCATGCCCGAGGCAGGATTCAAACCTGCGACCGCAGCGGTCTCGCGGTTCCAGACTGCAGCGCCAGAACCGCGCGGCCACTTCGGCCGGCCAACCCGGCTATATTTCCGTGAGTTGTTTGACTACTTTATACACAGGGAGAAACTCAAGTTTCACAATATAGCATCAGTACTCTGAAGTCGAAATCGCGTTCTAGTGCATCGTTTTCGGTTTGTATTCTCTGCCTTAGCTCCCACTTGCCTCGCTCGAGAGGACGTATCGCGCGGTGGGAGAGCTTTGGCGGCCGCCACTGCACCGCGCCACCGTTCAAGACGCGAGCATTCGGCGGCCGTCGGTCCGATATTAGGGCTGTAGTGGGCCGCATTAGGCCCAAAGCTGGCGGAATTACGCCGGCCGAGAGCACGCGCCCGCGCCAACTTTTTGTTGCCGTAATCGGGTTAGGCGACGCGCTGTTTGCTCGCGCTGCCGCAATATCCCCGGCCGGCCTGGTCCGAAGCCCGCCGCGCCGGCCGCCAGAGACGGAAGCCCGCCGCGCCGGCGACTTCAAAGTGTGGCGCGGCGCCCAATCGAGGCCTGCCGTAGCTGCGCCTCCTTTGCCGGACCGGACCGCAGAATAAATCTCGGCCTACCCGCCTGCCGAGCCGAGCCGCATCGCTCCGCAGCTTTGGGAAAATGAGAAACCGCCGCCGAGCCTTCCTTGCTCACAACACGAAAACTAATTTCGCCTACGTGTGTCTTCGAGGCAGACAATAAACCGTCACAGGCAAAAAAAACCACACCGAATCGGATAGAGTACTGTACAAAATTGTCCGTTTCACTTTCCTTCTCAGTAAGAAGATTTAGCAACTCACTTCACTCAATAATTATATCTTCGCTGATCCACTACGGACCGTGGGACAACGGCTGGCATATATTTCTTGATGCAATAATTTACCAACAGCCATATGTATTGTAGAAATTTATTTTATGAACTTCTTATGTGCTACCAAAATGGTTCAGCCCGCATCTCGTAGTCGTGCGGTAGCGTTCTCGCTTCCCACGCCCGGGTTCCCGGGTTCGATTCCCGGCGGGGTCAGGGATTTTCTCTGTCTCGTGATGGCTGGGTGTTGTGTGATGTCCTTAGGTTAGTTAGGTTTAAGTAGTTCTAAGTTCTAGGGGACTGATGACCATAGATGTTAAGTCCCATAGTGCTCAAAGCCATTTGGACCATTTGAACCAAAATGGTTCAAATGTCTCTGAGCACTATGGGACTTAACTTCTGAGTCATCAGTCCCCTAGAACGTACAACTACTTAAACCTAACTAACCTTGCCGGCCGATGTGGCCGTGCGGTTAAAGGCGCTTCAGTCTGGAACCGCGTGACCGCTACGGTCGCAGGTTTGAATCCTGCCTCGGGCGTGGATGTGTGTGATGTCCTTAAGTTAGGTTTAATTAGTTCTAAGTTCTAGGCGACTGATGACCGCTGAAGTTAAGTCGCATAGTGCTCAGAGCCATTTTTTAACTAACCTTAGGACATAACACACATCCATGCCCGAAGCAGGATTCGAACCTGCGCCCGTATTGGGCGCGCGGTTGCAGACAGTAGCGATTAGAGCC
Source organism: Schistocerca cancellata (assembly GCF_023864275.1). Taxonomy (NCBI): domain Eukaryota; kingdom Metazoa; phylum Arthropoda; class Insecta; order Orthoptera; family Acrididae; genus Schistocerca; species Schistocerca cancellata. Next base: position 105,945,946 of record NC_064627.1, on the reverse strand, counting down.
GCTCGGCCACTGCTGCCGGCTTATGTGGTACCAGTTTCGGCATTACATTGATAATTATATTGTCAATCACACTATCGTATCCGATCAATACTAATGTTGTGTGCGACTTTTGTTGTATTTATCCAAGATTATGAAGGCTCGTTACAAATACCGCAGCAACAAATAAAGTCCAACTATCACAATGTCAATCAGGAAGAGGTTCGCTGTACTAAACACGAACGATGGTGTCATAACGAAGTGCAATTGAGGTGTTTCGCTGCCGCCAGCCGTCCTGTATCGCGGCAGCAGAGGCTGCTGGTAGTCCACTAGAGGCGTGGCTCAGTGGGCACGCACCACTGGCTCTATCAGATCCCGCGTGCGCGCTATCGACATCGAATGGAAATTTGCAATCCCGCTACCAACGTCAGAGTGCGTTAGGAATGGTACCAATACATGATACCACAACTAGCAATCAGTATAAAATGTTCTGACAAGTTCTACACAGTTCCTTTGTAATCTCTCTCTCTCCCTCTCCCTCTCTCATGTACAGGTAGAAATCAGGACAGGAGGCTACAATTTATATATATATCCTCATGATGTCAATATATACACTCCTGGAAATTGAAATAAGAACACCGTGAATTCATTGTCCCAGGAAGGGGAAACTTTATTGACACATTCCTGGGGTCAGATACATCACATGATCACACAGACAGGACCACAGGCACATAGACACAGGCAACAGAGCATGCACAATGTCGGCACTAGTACAGTGTATATCCACCTTTCGCAGCAATGCAGGCTGCTATTCTCCCATGGAGACGATCGTAGAGATGCTGGATGTAGTCCTGTGGAACGGCTTGCCATGCCATTTCCACCTGGCGCCTCAGTTGGACCAGCGTTCGTGCTGGACGTGCAGACCGCGTGAGACGACGCTTCATCCAGTCCCAAACATGCTCAATTGGGGACAGATCCGGAGATCTTGCTGGCCAGGGTAGTTGACTTACACCTTCTAGAGCACGTTGGGTGGCACGGGATACATGCGGACGTGCATTGTCCTGTTGGAACAGCAAGTTCCCTTGCCGGTCTAGGAATGGTAGAACGATGGGTTCGATGACGGTTTGGATGTACCGTGCACTATTCAGTGTCCCCTCGACGATCACCAGTGGTGTACGGCCAGTGTAGGAGATCGCTCCCCACACCATGATGCCGGGTGTTGGCCCTGTGTGCCTCGGTCGTATGCAGTCCTGATTGTGGCGCTCACCTGCACGGCGCCAAACACGCATACGACCATCATTGGCACCAAGGCAGAAGCGACTCTCATCGCTGAAGACGACACGTCTCCATTCGTCCCTCCATTCACGCCAGTCGCGACACCACTGGAGGCTAGCTGCACGATGTTGGGGCGTGAGCGGATGACGGCCTAACGGTGTGCGAGACCGTAGCCCAGCTTCATGGAGACGGTTGCGAATGGTCCTCGCCGATACCCCAGGAGCAACAGTGTCCCTAATTTGCTGGGAAGTGGCGGTGCGGTCCCCTACGGCACTGCGTAGGATCCTACGGTCTTGGCGTGCATCCGTGCGTCGCTGCGGTCCGGTCCCAGGTCGACGGGCACGTGCACCTTCCGCCGACCACTGGCGACAACATCGATGTACTGTGGAGACCTCACGCCCCACGTGTTGAGCAATTCGGCGGTACGTCCACCCGGCCTCCCGCATGCCCACTATACGCCCTCGCTCAAAGTCCGTCAACTGCACATACGGTTCACGTCCACGCTGTCGCGGCATGCTACCAGTGTTAAAGACTGCGATGGAGCTCCGTACGCCACGGCAAACTGGCTGACAGTGACGGCGGCGGTGCACAAATGCTGCGCAGCTAGCGCCATTCGACGGCCAACACCGCGGTTCCTGGTGTGTCCGCTGTGCCGTGCGTGTGATCATTGCTTGTACAGCCCTCTCGCAGTGTCCGGAGCAAGTATGGTGGGTCTGACACACCGGTGTCAATGTGTTCTTTTTTCCATTTCCAGGAGTGTATATAGAAGTCTCCTGATGTCCGCCTGTACATGAATGCTAATCTCAGTAATTGGTGCAGGTAATTTGATCCGATTTTGGCTAATACATACAGGCGTTTACAAGAAATATTTTTACATATAACTTGTAAATATTTGTTATAAATTGTCTCAACTATGATGAATTGAAGTTAAGCTGCGGAAACTTCCTAACGAACAGCCGCCATAACTCGACAGAGCAGCTGTGCTCGTGAACGCTGGAAGTAGGGCTGTATCTGCATCTGCTGTGATCGTCTAGAGACAGAGTATGTGGCTGGAAACTGGGAGGTTGTGGCACTGAATTTCGGCTGTGTGTGCGTGTTGTTCTTTTTTTTTTCATTCCGCTTACCTTTATTATGTGGAGATACGAATTTCTGCCAATTTCTGCCTCCCTTAGATTAGCTACCTCAATTTGGACTCTTAATTCACTGCAAATTCTTCAAACATTGGAAAGTGAGACACTTAACTTTGAAGTATTGCAGTAAATATGACCAATAACGAAAAGATGTCCACTTCATCGTCAGGCTGTGATGTGAGATATACAATTTGAAATAATCTGCTTTTTTTAACCAATAGTTTCCGTGAAACTGTTTGAAAACTGCGTATCGAAAAAAAACTTGGGAATCCTAAATATGAAGTGCTTTGTTTTTTTATGCCAGAAGTGAAAAGTTTCCCGAAAAGCTACTTCAGCAATTTTACCTCGTTCACATGCAGTACGTACTTTCAGCAGCGCAGCAGATGACTCACCTTTCACCTCCTGCTTTTCTTGACTCAAGCCTAGATGTGGACGCAATTCTTTGCGGTGACATGGCCAAGAATTCTACTGTGAAGAGTCCAAAATGAAGAACTGCAGCAATGGGTCTCAACAATGCATCACAGTACCTACTATGCTTCCAAGAGGAGTGCTAAACATGTGTATCATGCATGTTTTTCCCTTACTTTTTCTTTTATTATCCCACCTCACCCAGCCTCCAACTAATAGTAAATTACTCATACACCCATACCACCATGATACACACACGACATTTAGGTTGGGTGTAACTAAGTCTCTTACATCGACGCTAATTCAAAATGGAACACATAAAACTCGTACCTCCAGCAAACATTCCTGCCAAGCGCTAATTACATCGCATAAGTTGTATGAAAGTGATGACATTCACTTACTTAAAGTTTTCACTGAAATTTATTTGTAACTCAATGCACTGGCCAATAAACGCGACACACAAGTCGTCTGGCCATAGACACTCAATACTATCCATGAGAAGCCGGCTGAGGTGGCTAGTTATTAACAGTCGTGACCAAAGACCTCGCACACAATACCGCTCAGATCGGTCGCCGCCACGGTGGAGTTTCTGTCATAAACCCTTTGACCAATTAGCGAACATGAGAATCCTTGCTGTATTGTGTCATGCTTAGCTCAGACAATGATGTCTGAAGTCAGAAGTCAATTGTCACCTTTTAAACCCAGACGCAATAACGACGTAATATACTCCCTGCAGTAGGATTCGAGGAATAGTGTACAAAATTAAGTCGAGCAATATGCCAATTTGCATCATCGTCGCAGCAGGCATGTGAGAACATACAGACAAATCATTCGATCCGGACTGTTTCGTGTAATTAGTTTGCGTATCCAGTTACGAGACTCAGTGCGAGGATTTTCAAAGTGGGCTGCTGTTGTTGCGTCATCCCGACCTACATCACTAGCCTTCGAGCCAAAAATTACATAGGTAAGAGAACGGCAGTATGTGACTGCGTCCTTTGAACAATGAGCAGGGGTGTACAGTAAAAACATAATGCAGGACAACTTCTCACGAAGCTTCAACTAGACAAATATGCGTCTGCAGAGCGTCTCAGAGAACAAATCACATGCCAACATCTATAAAGGAGATCTTCTAACCTTGCAAGAAAATTAGCATATAAAGAAAACCAAAGCTGAAAACTGTTGGCAAAATATACTTGAACTTACAATTCATACCAATAGGTAAAATAATAGAGTAACACTCTAAAAGATGATCATCAGAATAATGTCACGCGAGCCATGTCCCATCCTCTTCTCCGATCTCGCTCCACCCCCCTCCCCCGCCCCCCACTCCAATACCCACCATGTAACCTTTGAACCAAAAATACAATCATCTGGACACCTGAATTCTTTTCTCTGTGTTGACATTTAGACCCATTTTCATCTTTCTCCATCTCCCTCCCTGACTAGCCACAATCCCAACAGCCGAAATGTCTTAAGAAAATGTTAACATTTCTGGAAAAACACCATGCATGCATACACACACACACACACACACACACACACACACACACACACACACACACACAATATACAGATATACAGCCACACATAAAGCCAGAAAGAGAGAAGAATTGAACAATCATGAACTTGGAAACACTTGCTAGGTTGGCAATTATAAAACATTAGGAACCTTAATGCAAGAACAAAAACAAAAACAAGAACCGTAGTTACAATAGGCATGTTTCGTGAAAAACTTTAAATGCAAGTGTTACGACATATGGAGATTTTGATATGTTTAATCGGCTAAACATTACAACTATTCTGTTTAGAAAGAAACAAAGAAAGAAATTTATACTCAGTAATTGATTATGTAATGAGTAATAAAAATAATCTCCCAAATTCGAGATGTTTATGTATTTAAAGATAATGGTACAGACTCTGATCACTTCCTAGTTACTTCAAAGAGTAAAATATGGGCAAGATAGAGCTAACAGTGGAATGTAAAGAAAACCCAAACCCAAAATATGAAATTAAAAATCAAACTTCTAGAGGAAGAGCATAAGGAATTTTTTATCATCTCTGAATTACAAATATTTCAAGCTAAATACAAAGTTGAAGTAGAATGCAAAAGGTTAAATTCAGTAATGTTGGAAATAGATTATGAGGTATTATAGAAAAGTAGTGCAGAAACTAGAAAATGCATCTAACAATATGGAGTACGGTAAGAGCCAACAATGTAAAAGAAAAGCGAAATGCTTATAATCCCTGTTTACAAACACAGACAAAGAAGCATTGAAAACAGAAAAAGAGAAGATATATATTACAAAAAAATTAATAAACTGATGTCACGGCGACTCCCAGGGAAGATTCACTCCTACTGTTGAACATTAAATTCACAGGACAATGCGTACAGTGATTAAACTTATGAAATACATGAAAAAAAATGGATAAATATACTGAATTAATATGGTAACAGAAAACCAGTGAGTACAACATTCCAAAATTTTATGCTATGATGAAAATGGTAAGGAAACCAACTGTAATTCTAACAAAAAACAGAAAACCCACTGGCCTAAGTGGAATTAATGCTGACTTAATTAAATACAAAGGAATCACCTTAGAATTTGCCTTGTCAATATCTAAAATGGCGGCTGCAGTGTAACACGTGTTAAGTTCGGCTCGCGAAATTTAGTTGATTTCGAAGGTGTTCTCGCAGGTGGTGTTGTCTAGTACAAGTGGAAATCGTGTAAACAACAGTGTTGTGTGCAGTAGTGCTATTTTTTTCTGTGTTACGCCAATATCTTCGAGAAAATGGTAAACAGAAGAGTCAACAGCAGCGCGTCCAGCAGCGGGGAAGCAGCAGGTGCGGCGGGTCTGCTCTTGGCGGAAGGTGTGGCCGCGGCTCCCGGTATAGCGGAGCTGGTCCGCTCTGAGGTAAACGCTGCGCTTCGCGATAAAAGCAATCTCGATCTGATAGCAGGCACTATATCAGATACTGTAACGGCAGCAGTATTGGCCAAAATGCGTGAAACTGTTGAGGCCAATACTGCCGAAATTACAGCACTAAAAAAGTCTGTGTCTGAATACGAGAAAAAGACACGAGAGTTGGAAGTGAAACTATCTGGCGCAACAGACGAGCTAGAACAGTACCAAAGGCGAAATAGTCTACGACTGTTTGGAGTAGCAGAAAATAAGGAAGAAGACACGGACAACCTGCTTATAGAGGTTGCGCGTGAAAAATTAGGTGCTGAAGTGACCAAGGCAGACATTGACAGGAGCCATCGGGTGGGGCGAAAACTACCAGGTGCTACCAAACCTCGTCCAATAATAATTAAATTCGTCTCATACCGAAAAAGGGCAGAGATCTTTATCCAGAAGAAGAAGTTAGCAAGGACAGGGCTTACAATAAGGGAAGATCTGACACACGAACGGCTAAAGATTTTAAACAGTGCCATATCCCATTTCGGTCTTCAGAATGTGTGGACTCAGGATGGCAGAGTAATCATTAAGACAGCAGCTGGAAAGAAGACAGTCGCAAACATGACAGAACTGAATAGTATTAAGTGAAGCTACTCGAGCCAAAAGTGCAAACTTAACACCATTTGCAAATTGTAACAGCCCTATACTCAGATATAGTGTTGTAATTGTATTAACTTTTCAATTATACCCATATTTGTACCTTCAACTAACTGTTTTTGTAACTGTATTAACTTTTCAATATTTTTTGTGTCTGTAGCTCTAACCGTTAATTAATTTTAGTTACTGCTAATACTTTTTCATTTTCTCAGTTAATTCTCTTCCATTCTGTAATAGTTCTATTGCAATTATTAGTTTCTCCTTTAGTTCATTAATCACCCATCTCTTCGGTTTAAATTGTTCATAACAAAAATCATCATCAGTATCACTTTAGCAAATTTCAATCTAATTGTAGCTTCCTACAATAATCACTACCAGTATCATTTTAGTAAATTTCAATTTAATTCTAGCTTCCTACGATAATCTATTAATTATTAAGCTTACTTCTCTCTGCTGGCAGCATCAGCCTCTTAAATCACTCCCCTTTCCCTTATTTCCACCCTAACCTGTTTGAAATACGCTAATTACATTTCTCCTCTTACGACATAGGATACACTTTGACACACAGCCGTCACTATTTTGGTCATATTCTCAAAAAAATGGTTCAAATGGCTCTGAGCACTATGGGACTCAACTGCTGTGGTCATAAGTCCCCTAGAACTTAGAACTACTTAAACCTAACTAACCTAAGGACATCACACACATCCATGCCCGAGGCAGGATTCGAACCTGCGATCGTAGCGGTCGTGCGGTTCCAGACTGTAGCGCCTTTAACCGCTCGGCCACGTCGGCCGGCGTCATATTCTCCTTGCACCGAATACCACTAATCCATATTCCATACTCCCGCAACCTCAGAAAATCTCTTGCAGTCGCCTTTCTTTCGGCACTCGCGGAGTCACAAACAGGGCGCGCAAAATCTCGGACACCCTGTGTTATGTCACTTGGCGGAAGCACCGGCCAGTGCCCCTCGCGGCAGGTAGTGCCTAACAAAGGGACAAACCAGTCTGCCACCCTACTCCAGGCTGCTCAGCGGAACTCGTCAGAGCTTTTAGCAGCTCACTGCAACATCCAGTCTTTACCTGCACATTACGAAGAACTTAGCCTCCTCTTCAACCAACTAAACTACCATGTAATCCTCTTATCCGAAACATGGTTGAAACCACACATATCCTCTGCATCTATTCATCTCCCAGGGTACACATTTCTTAGGGCAGACAGATAAAAAAAGCGAGGTGGCGGGGTCGGCGCGTATATACGAACAGATCTCAAAGCGAAAGTCTTATGTACGTCAATCCTGCTGAAGGAAAACAGGCTGAATTCATGTTCATTGAAATAAATATACAAAGTCGGAAATTCTTGACTGGCGTCGTGTACAAGCCGCCAAAAATAAACTCAATGAGTTCCTTCCAGTCGGAATTACACTCACTTCAGTGTCAATACGAACATGTTATCGTAATGGGTGACTTGAACATAGACCTGCTAAGAGACACTCCCTCCGCAATAAACCTAAGAAGATTGTTTAGTTGCAATAGCATGAACATTCTTCCAATACAACCTACACACCATACGGCGCACAGTCATACTCTTATAGACGTAATCGCAACGAAACAGACTGACAAAGTAAGAGATGTTGGTCAAACCTCGGCCCCTGGCCTCTCAGCACATGATGTAATATTCCTGGCCTACTCTGTGCAGCCGCCAAGGATCAAATCGCGTTACATAACTTGTAGGAACATGAAACGTATTGACCTTGACTCACTAACAGCCGATTGCTCAGAAATCTCATAGCATCAAATAATCAGAGAACCTACAATCGACGGCAAAATTAATAACTTGGTGATAAACTCACTGCCCTCTATGACAAACATGCACCTGTGCGCACAATCCGTGTAAGAAAATCTCCTGCTCCATGGCTGACAGCTGAATTACGTCAAATGATGACTAATAGGGATGCTGCCCACAGGCGTTTCAAGGCAGATCCGAAACCCGAGCGTTTCGAAGAATACAGAAAGCTACGGAACAGAGTGAAACAATGGATTCACAATGCTAAAATCAGGCACGCTCGCTCCCTTGTATGCAGCGATCTGACGCCCACGACTCTATGGAAGAATCTCCGTAGCTTGGGGGTCGGAAAGGCAAAATCGGAAACTACTTTTCATGTGTCAGCTAACGAATTAAATAAATTCTTCTCTGCACCTCTGAATACCAGCACGGCTGATAATTACCGTCCACAAGAATCCCCAAACAGGATAACTAACAACGATAGCTTCCATCTAAAACATGTAACAACAAATACGGCAAGAAAAGCAATAATGAGAATCTCTTCTGATGCAATAGGCAACGACAGTATCGGTATAACCATGATTAAGAATGTTGCCGATATCTTAGTACCTGTCTTAACTGACATATTTAATTTTTCCCTCGTGAACGGAATATACCCCACTGCATGGAAAATAAGCATAATTCGACCCATCCCTAAGATCGAAAACCCGCAACTGCCTAGTGATTACCGACCAATTAGCATACTGCCTGCTGTTTCCCAAGCACTCGAATATATTGTTCATGACCAAATCACTGAACACTTGCATGAATTCAGCCTATATGACAAATTTCAATCCGGTTTCCGTAAACATCACAGCACAAACACTGCTCTAATTAAAGTAACTGATGACCTGAAATGTGCCATCGACAATCGAAAGGCAACAATAGTGACGCTACTGGACTTCAGCAAAGCTTTTGACACTGTTAACTTTGACATATTGCTCAGAAAAATGCAATAGCTTAATTTCTCTGATAGTGCAATGAGATGGTTTGAAAGCTACTTAAAAGACAGAAAGCAATGTGTTGTCTGCGTAAATGAAAAATCTTCCTGGAAACATGTTTCCTCGGGAGTGCCACAAGGATCAGTCTTAGGACCACTTTTGTTTTCTTTATATGCCAACGATATTTCGTCGGTTCTGTCCTCCTGTAAATATCATTTCTATGCCGACGACCTCCAGCTCTACCTAAGCGTCAGACCCAAAGACGTAAACACTGCAATCGCTCAGATGAATGATGATCTGTCTTCAGTAGTGACATGGGCGAAAAGCCTGGGGCTTAAACTAAATGCAAAAAAGACGCAAGTAATCTTAATAGCTCATCAGAAATTAATAAGTTCAGATTTCCGCGAACGGCTACCTCATATTCTGCTCGACGGTACTCCAATACCATATCAGAAAACAGTGAAGAACTTGGGTGTAACTTTGGATGAGCATCTCAACTGGGCGGAGAATACAGTCGCAGTGTGCCGAAAGATGTCTGCTTGTCTCTATGCTCTCAAAAAGTTTCGGAACATATTTCCACAGGACTTGAAACGCCAGCTCGTGCAAGCACTCGTTCTACCGAACCTCCACTATTGTGATGTGATTCAACAAGGCACGAGTAGTGAAAACAAAAGACGGCTAGAGCTAACCATGAATGCCTGTGTGCGTTACACCTGCAACATTCGCTGATATGATCATGTTAGTGCTTCATACTCCGAGCTAGGGTGGCTGCGGCCGGACAAATTGCGTGACTACCACACTCTATGTCTACTTCACAGACTCCTCGTCGCGCAAGCACCCCAGTACCTTGCCTCAGAGATTAAAAACCTGTAATGCCATCATAATCGAAACACGAGGTCACTCTTATTTGGTATCCTAACTGTGCCCACTCACAAAACAAAAACTTTTGCAAACTCCATCTCAGTTGCCGCTGTCCGCCTCTGGAACAAACTGCCCCTTACCTTGCGCAAAATTCAATCTCCTGCTGCTTTTAAGAAGAAGTTGAAGCATTTCCTACTATCATCCTCATAAAGTTCTCCACAAAATTAATGTACCAGGCCAATCCTCTCATCTGTCAAATAGCAAAGCTAGCGTCTCCTATCTTGCTCCTGAGATGCCTTCCTCTTCAGCTATCTCTATTAGCCAGGCAATCTTCTTTTCCTTTATATTTCCTTAATTATGTTTCATCATGTCTATTCTTCTCCTCCCTTCACCATGAGTCTCCCTCACACTCCCTGCTGCCAGCACTCCTATCTAAAATTTGTCTCTTCAATAATATCTTATTATAACAGTACTTATGATCTATGAATATAAACTCTATATGTATGTATTTTTCCAGGTGTACCTTTCTAATTGTTTATTTCACTTTTTGTACTAGATGTAGTTTAACATGCCTACTAAAACGTATGAATGTAAAATAAGTAGAATGCCTGGTTAGATGTAAGAGAGGGGATGTGTATGTAAATGTGAAAACAGCTATAACATCATGTTCAAAAATATTGGATGACATTTTTACTAAACAAAGTTATCACAGAAGTTATTTAATTTTCACACTGAAGACAAGAATTTGTAAGACTGGATGTCATGAACTGCTATATATATTATGACTCTTGAACACTTAAGGTAAATCTTGCCAGGTTAAATAAATCAATAAATAAATAAAAAAAATGGCTCTGAGCACTATGGGACTCAACATCTTAGGTCATAAGTCCCCTAGAACTTAGAACTACTTAAACCTAACTAACCTAACGACATCACAAACACCCATGCCCGAGGCAGGATTCGAACCTGCGACCGTAGCAGTCCCGCGGTTCCGGACTGCAGCGCCAGAACCGCTAGACCACCGCGGCCGGCAAATAAATAAATAAATAAATAAATAAAATAAATGTGTTGGAATTACTGTTATGCACCTGAGGATTGCGATACATCTGAAATTATTACTATATTTAAAGAAGATAGTATGAAGGGAATAGAGGAATATGTTTTCAGAATGCAGGACATAATATTTTGAGAAACATCCTTAACCAAAGATTCAAACTATCACTGAGGAACAATAAGGCTTCTGGAAAGGACATTCATGCAATGATAATATATTTGTAATACGATAAATTATTGAGATATATCAAGAATTTGCCACGGAAACTCGTTTAGCATTTACTAGTTACAAAAAACCTCTGACAACATAAAAACATTAGAAACCTCAAATGTAAGTACAGAAAAAGCATGAATAGAAATAAAAGATTAAGCTAATAATACCATAAACATGTGTATGTAAATGTGAAAACAGTTATAATATCATGTTCAAAAATATTGGATGACATTTTTACTAAACAAAGTTATCACAGAAGTTATTTACTTTCCACACTGACAATCTAACTGTGTCAGTTATTAAAACTTCCGGGCTAAGAGGCCGTGGTCCAATAGTAGAAATACTTCTCCCTGACGTTTCGTTGCCCGCAGCTGGCAACGAAACGTCAGGAGAAGTATTTCTACTACTGGACCACGGCCTCTTAGCCCGGAAGTTTTAATTACTGAAGACGCCGGTCGTGAAAGCCTACACGCTATGAATCTAACTGTGTATTCGAAAGGTAAACTACAGACAGAAATTGAAACAGATCATAGTATAGTCTTAATTATACTAATATATGCTGATGACCAATCATTACACCGGAACCAGAAGACAAGTTACAAAGGATATATACACTCCTGGAAATGTAAAAAAGAACACATTGACACCGGTGTGTCAGACCCACCATACTTGCTCCGGACACTGCGAGAGGGCTGTACAAGCAATGATCACACGCACGGCACAGCGGACACCAGGAACCGCGGTGTTGGCCGTCGAATGGCGCTAGCTGCGCAGCATTTGTGCACCGCCGCCGTCAGTGTCAGCCAGTTTGCCGTGGCATACGGAGCTCCATCGCAGTCTTTAACACTGGTAGCATGCCGCGACAGCGTGGACGTGAACCGTATGTGCAGTTGAAGGACTTTGAGCGAGGGCGTATAGTGGGCATGCGGGAGGCCGGGTGGACGTACCGCCGAATTGCTCAACACGTGGGGCGTGAGGTCTCCACAGTACATCGATGTTGTCGCCAGTGGTCGGCGGAAGGTGCACGTGCCCGTCGACCTGGGACCGGACCGCAGCGACGCACGGATGCACGCCAAGACCGTAGGATCCTACGCAGTGCCGTAGGGGACCGCACCGCCACTTCCCAGCAAATTAGGGACACTGTTGCTCCTGGGGTATCGGCGAGGACCATTCGCAACCGTCTCCATGACACCTTTAGGCCGTCTTCCGCTCACGCCCCAACATCGTGCAGCCCGCCTCCAGTGGCGTCGCGACAGGCGTGAATGGAGGGACGAATGGAGACGTGTCGTCTTCAGCGATGAGAGTCGCTTCTGCCTTGGTGCCAATGATGGTCGTATGCGTGTTTGGCGCCGTGCAGGTGAGCGCCACAATCAGGACTGCATACGACCGAGGCACACAGGGCCAACACCCGGCATCATGGTGTGGGGAGCGATCTCCTACACTGGCCGTACACCACTGGTGATCGTCGAGGGGACACTGAATAGTGCACGGTACATCCAAACCGTCATCGAACCCATCGTTCTACCATTCCTAGACCGGCAAGGGAACTTGCTATTCCAACAGGACAATGCACGTCCGCATGTATCCCGTGCCACCCAACGTGCTCTAGAAGGTGTAAGTCAACTACCCTGGCCAGCAAGATCTCCGGATCTGTCCCCCATTGAGCATGTTTGGGACTGGATGAAGCGTCGTCTCACGCGGTTTGCACGTCCAGCACGAACGCTGGTCCAACTGAGGCGCCAGGTGGAAATGGCATGGCAAGCCGTTCCACAGGATTACATCCAGCATCTCTACGATCGTCTCCATGGGAGAAAAGCAGCCTGCATTGCTGCGAAAGGTGGATATACACTGTACTAGTTCCGACATTGTGCATGCTCTGTTGCCTGTGTCTATGTGCCTGTGGTTCTGTCAGTGTGATGTATCTGACCCCAGGAATGTGTCAATAAAGTTTCCCCTTCCTGGGACAATGAATTCACGGTGTTCTTATTTCAATTTCCAGGAGTGTATAAATTGAGCCAGAACGCAATGTACTACAATTTACCTATGTATTATTGTAAGACAAAGGAAATCTGATTGTAAGAGAAAGGAAATGTTTTGCAAAGGGAATAATCCAGTCAGATCGACAATTTTAATAAATGGGAAAATTTTAGAACAAAATATCTCATCTATCAAGGCTGTTAAGTTAATTAAATTTTAAGGAAACAATGAGAAGAAAGTTAGTAAATTTCAAGCTATCTCGGAACAATCTGAAGCATTTTGGAAAGAAAAACAAGAAAGGAAACACAAATGAAATTATTTAAATTTTTAACTGTACCTGATCTTGTGTGTGATTCTGAATCATAGGCAAAAACTTAAAAAGAAAGGTCATGCATGCAAACAGCAGAGTTGAAGTTCTTATGATGTGCAAGTGGTTATAGTAAAATGGATAAAATAAGGAATGAAACAATAGGATCAGATTTAAGAATCTTTTTCGTTAATGAAAAGACAGAACAGAATGAATTGGAAAGTGCGTACTCGTAAAATTATTCAGGTTACATTAATAGAAAAATGAATTATTGGCCGACAGGAAACTAAGAAATAGGTATACTTCGTAAGAGATGAATGGATGTTAGAGACCGAAACAACTGATTATAACGCCTAATTTAGGAAAGGAGATTATGGAGGTGACGTTAGTAGTACTTACATAAACAAAAAAGAAAGGAGACGGAAGAAATGCAAAATACGCCGTAAAACCCTCACAGTATTCGGAGGAAACTCTGTAGTTTGTGGTTGACTAGTAGCAGTGTTCCACAGCAGTTAGTTTAGGAAGTATGAAAACTAGGAAATAAAAAAGCTCGTGACTTGAATATGTGTAATTGTTTTATATGTGAAGCGACAGTTTGATCTCTAGCCTACGACCACTCGGGACGAAAAGCAAAAATGTATAACTGTGATTAATATTTTATAAATTAAAATTTTGTGGGGAACTGTTTTGTAATCTATAAGTAAAACTGTGAGACACCTGATCAGATCCACTGGAGACACATTAATGTAAATGACGAAACGCGTCTGGAGCGTAAGGAAATATACACTCCAACAAGAAAAAGCTGTTTCAGTTTATAAACGAATATCCTGATACTTGCTGCGGGTAATGGCCATACATAAGGACTTCTTACTCATAAAGACTACTTCTGCTCCCAATGAGCAGTAAACAATACCGCTTGTGTTCAGTCTAACTGCATGGCCTCATTCGTTATGAATAGTTATATATACCTCTACCGTTTACAGAAAACACATGTTGCTGTTATGATGTTCAGTCTGAAGACGGATTTGATGCAGCCCCAAGTGTTTCTATATCCTATGCAAGCGCCACTGTTTCTGCATGATTGCTGCAAAAAATATTCATTTGTACCTGATTACTATTGTCATGCCTTTGTCTCCACCTATATATTTTACACCTTCACTCCACCCCACCTACTCCCTCTACACCCCTTATACTCACCCCCTCCCCTCCCTCTCGGTGGGAGACCCATGCTTCTTTTCAGTGTGAAAATGACGATTCCTCAGTGCCTCTGATTGCTTCTTATCAACCAATAATTTCCTTTAGTCTACATGTGTTATGCATTTCCTCTCTCTCTCTCTCTCTCAAATTCGATTGAGTACCTCCGTGTTACGTTTCCGAGACACCTGTCTTAAATTCAGCATTTTTCTCTAGCACCAAATTCACAATCTTCTGTTCTCTTCTTGGATGAACTGCTTAGCTTCCATCACAAAACGCTTTCCATTCGAAATTAAAACATTTCCGTTTTTCAACAAATGCATTTATTGCCTTTGCCAATCAGCGTTCTATATCTTTTCCACTTTAATTATTGTCAGTTATTTTTCTGGCCAATTAGAAAAAATTGTCAGCTTCATTTAGTGTTATCATTCATTTCGTAATTCTATTCCGTAAACATCGCCAGATTTAATTCGACAAAAAATAATATCAAACGAAAACAATAAGTTGTTGGCAACTGTAACGACGAAGGATGAATTTCTTCACTGGCGCTGCTGGCAGGGTGTGACTTGTCCGATGGCGGCGCTTTGCAGGTTGCATAACAGCAGGGGCGACGGAGCGGGTTTTATGTAGGCCATCCCTCTTCGACGCGAAACAAGATTCCGCCAGATGAACACAATATGTATGCAAATAGGAGCTGAGCTTTATAGTGATGACAGCCCACTTTGACGTCATCGCCGGATTTACATCGTGTTTCTTACGTTCAAGGAAAACATTATTGTGTTCGCTCTCGACGGCTGAGGCGCGCCTAAGAGGATGTGCCTCGCTCTAGGAGAGAGAAGGCTCGGAATTTAATTTCTTCCACGCAGAAATAGGAGCACCGTATGAATATTAAACTTTTCCTAAGGATTCGCCGCCCGCCCGCTGACGTCGTGACAAGAAATTGCGAGAAACGCGATACGCCCCCAGGGCGCTGAGGGAGAAGACATATTAAACTCTCGCGGGATCGTGATGTCTGCATTCGCCTCCTTGGCTTCATTGACATGTGCCTCCGGGAGATCCTCGGGGACATGTGAAGTAACTGACGAGTTGAAAAATAAAGGCACGGTGTGTTACCTGTTCGTTGAGTGAGTGAAAGGGGCAGCAACACTCAGAGATCTAAATTTTCCTTTTTTTCTGTTAGTTGAACAAATAATGACCCGAAATGAATCTTTCTGGATTCTAAATACATCTCAATCGAACTCGAGAATGCCAGTACTCCGTATTCTACATCCAGTCGACACAGTGTGTTGACATTCAGGCAGTATTAAATACGTCAGAATAAAAACAGTCTTAGTTGTATTGTTTGTGATTAGCGAAATTCGTATCCAATAACTGGAATTCATGTAGTTAAATCTGATTTCGAAAGAGAAACTAATCAAGGGACGGGACAGTAAAACAATTATGTTAGCATTTCAAAGGTACTAGCAGAAATATAGTCACCAACAATTTTTTCATAACTTTACTATTAGCAAGGATGTTAAATTGGGATTTATCTGTAGTTGATACTGCGGAAAGAAGTAAGCCCTACGTAACGCCAGGAATGCAACCTTCCACTTCAGGCCTAGAGTTGTCGTCTGTATTTAGGTTCAGTGAAGACAACGAGTTAATAAGATCCAAAGAAGAAGGAAGCAGTTGTAATGTTATTCACAATGTATTATGATGCTTCCACTTATGACCCTCTTTCAAAGCCACAAATGCATAATTATAATAGCACAAAAGGGGTCGTTGGTAACATGGACAATTTCTGCCCTCATTACAGTGTAAAAAGGAGGAGAAAGATATGGCCACTAGCATTTTTTTCAATGTGCTGGGTTCTGCTTGCTTAGGGGCACACATTATTTACACAGGAAACGGTCCTCAAGCAAACCCTGTGACTCGTGGACGCGGACTCTTTCCAATGGACCTGGGAAAACATTTGGCAGTGCCTTCCTTTGTCTCTAGATCATAAAATCATAGGTGCTTGATAAAATTTTCCGTGAAATCAGGTACTGATTGGAGGAGGACCTCTAATTCTGGTTCCTGAACAAGTGGAGGCTCAGACGTTGGGTCAACACCAGCCGATATTGGGTCAACACCAGCCGATATTTCACGCTATAAAAACTCCAGCATTTGTGTTCAGAATGCAGTTGGTCAGAAGGATCGATGGCGCATAGGACGTGCGTACTCTGACACGGTATAAGACTCTTGTAGATTTCCTGCTCGTACTCAGTACCGCCTCCGTAAGCACCTGTCACGAGTTAGGCGCTGCTGAAAGCTTCCAACTCAGATGGGAAGCGCTGGGGGTCTTCCATGTCGACTTGGGCCAGGACACCAGCGTTCCTGACACTTCAGCGGAGCCGCGAGGCCTGCCTGCACGGCAGGCCAAGGTCGGCGCACTTTTCGACCACACGACAACCGTCATCGCGGTTCAGAAAGCAGAGACGAGCCACAGCTACGGGAGGGGATCGAGGACCTCCTAGGCCGGCTCATGTACGCCACATACGCACGCGCCACCTCCTTCAAGTGCGAAGGGTAGAGACGCGGCATCCACTTCCTGAGTAGCTGCCGGGCGCTCGTGGCGCACCCGGACGAGCAGCGGCAGAGGGACACTGTAGCACAGCTAATGTAGAGATGTATTTGCACAAATAAATGCGCCAACCGGCGTTCATAGGTTACAAGCACCTCCTCTTCCCTGAGGAACCGGCAAGTAGCGAACTGGGAGAGTGGCTCCTGACACCATCCATCTGCCACGCCTCCCAGTAGTCGCCACCTGCGCCGGACATTGTGCGGTTGAAAAACGACAGTTAGCAGTGCGACTAACAACAGGAAGACTTTCATGACAATCCTTGATACCGCTGACATCTCCCTGACGCTGCAACTTGTCTCTAAGAACAACGTGCGCTAGCAACTCCATCCAACCTGATCACACCCCTTTGGAGCGCAGTACGACCGCAACTTTTTCTCTGGTGTACATGGTGGAACCAATAGGAGTGTTCAAGATCATTCGACGAAATTTGAACGTGACTCGAAGCAGCAAAGGCTTCTGATGCTTTTTCAGTGTTCCTGTGTCACGCCTTCCTGTAGCGTAATCACGGAGGGATGTGACATTGACACGTGCGTGAATAAAATGCCAAAGGGTTCCCCTGAGGCCCCCAATTTTGCAATAGCCTCGGTGGCACCAGCCCACATCCTCAGAGAATTTTAAAAATGTGCATTTACAGAGGAAACCTGCGGAGTAATACTAGACGCGTGCAGGAAATCAGATGGCACCGGGTGTGTATCAAGTGGCATCGATAAAATTAACATAGACACTAGACGATGTAAAGATATTTTGCTATGCTTGGAGCAAAACAACACACAACTGAGGAAGAACGATATAAGAAGCAAAGTGGCACAGGCGAAGAGCGCAATTTTGGCCGAAAGAAGCAGGAAAGATGAGACTTAATGCATGTCGGGAGCGTAAAATTATTTGCCAGAGAATCAAGGATTGTGGGAAGACCGGAAAAGAAGAAAATCAAAGTGTTTTCGGTATTATACAAGAAGATGACGAGATTGACACAGTAGTGGGAATTGTGGCAGGATGCATAAAACCTGTCAGAAGAACCCGCTACTACCCAAATAAAACAAACATTCTGACAAAAGGAAGTTTCTTCACTCTTATTTCAGAAACATCAAAAGCTGCTGATGAAATAAAACTTTATGAACTTCCGGTTTCCATCAACCGATCCTGGTCAGGTGCGATAAAATTAGTAACATCAAGCTGTGTGGCAACGTACTTACTATGCCGTCAAAAATAAAATAAAAAAATATCTGGTGTCAAAAGTAAAACAAAATATTATCTTGCGACGATAATGGTTTTTTTATTTATTCCTGATGCCGTAGTAGAATTGTTGCCACACAGGAGTATGTAAATAGTGCTAGGATATCGAATGGTGATCGATTGATAGTTGCTGACAGTTGACAGAATGATTACGTCATCAGCAGCTCTTGGTGCTGAAAGACGTAGTTTTTCACGGGATTCTGTCATCAAAGAAGCTGTTAGTATCAGAATGTGCCACAACAACTTTAAAAGTAAAAGCGGCCATATTTTTGTGTTGCAGGGGATTCGGGCGCTTGACGCTAAAGGGCAACATAGAAATTAGGTGAGTCTAACAAAATAATCATGGCTACCACTGTTCTTGTGTCACAGATATGAACGTAACATACGGTAGTATACTGACGTTTCATGGTTCCGGGACTCTCCACTCACATAATTCGGCCAGCTACATAAATTACGACGCGGCGACAGAGAGAGATGTCGGGACGTTTACCCTTCATACATAACTGATGCGGCAAGAAGTCCGTGAAGCAATTATCCAAGCTTCAGGGCCTCTTACACATGATCTTGTTTTTTTAAACATTCTTGAGCTGTGGGCGTACAAACAATTTACTTTCATTACTTATCTGCCTGATTTGCCACGACTTACTCTCCTGTGGCAGGCTCTTTATCTGTGCCTTCGTCTATATGTCCCTCTGGTACCACGGAAGTTGTTCGCTGAAATCTTGACACACGTCCTTTTATGGTATTCCTTCTTCTTCTAAGTGTTTCCACATATTTCTTTCCTGGACTGTTCTACAGAGAATGTCCTTATTTATAATGTACTCAGTCCACTTAATTTTCAATTCTTTTGCACCGCATCTGAAACGTTTCGATTCTCTTCATTTACTGTTTCTCCACAGCCCATGATTCATTTTCATACAATACCGTACCGTACTCTGCACTCTCAAAATCTTTTTCTTCTCCCGGTGATCAATCTTTGGTACAATAACGTCTTCTCTTCCCGTGCTGGTATGCTGTTTACGCCCTTCGCACTCCGTTCCTCCTCTGATGTGTCCAAGGTAGCAGAAGTTCTTTACTTCATCTACTTCGTGGTCACCAGCTTTGATGGTAATTTTTCACTCTCACTGTTACTACCCTTCATTACTTTCGTCTTTCTTTGGTTTACTCTCAAGTCATGCTCTGTGCTCAATATAATTTGTTCTGTTCACTATGCATTGTAATTCTACTTCGCCTTTACTGAGGTTAGGAATATCATCGCACGAATATTATCACCGATGTTCTTACACTCCGACTTTTAATCGCATTACAGAATCTTCATATTTCAGTCATCGGGGTACCAATATGGAGGACTGATCACATCGGGTAATAGGTGGCCCTGGGGCAGCGTACCAAGTAAGGGGTGAGAGGGGTTGGGGGCGGGAGGGGCAGTGTTTCCTGATGGTGTTGTAGTGTACGGTAAAATGTCGAAGTGACTTCAGGAGGATACAAGATGACTTATACAAAATTTATAGTTAGTGTGATGAATGGCAGTTAGCTCTAAATGTGGAAAAATGTGAGTTAATGCAGATGAGTAGGAAAAACAAACCAGTAATGTTCGGATAGTCTATTGCTTGGAACGGTCACGTCGTTTAAATATCTGGGCGTAACGTTGCAAGGCGATATGAAATGGAACGAGTATGTGACGAATGTGAGTGGTCGACTTCGGTTTACTGGGATAATTTTGGGAAAGTGTAGTTCATCAGTAAAAGAGACTGCATTTACGTCACTGGTGCGACCTATTGTACAGTACCATTCTATTATTTGGGACCCGTACTAGGTCGGATTAAAGGAAGACAGTTAAACAATTCAAAGTTAGCTGCTAGATTTTTTTTCCGGTAGGTTGGAACAATATTTAAGTATTACAGAAATGCTTCGAGATCTCAAATTGGGAATCCCTGTAGAGAAGACGACGTAATTTTCCAGGAACAATACTGAGAGAATTTAGAGAACCGGCGTATGAAGCTGACTGCCGAAGGATTCTACTGCCGCCAACATACATTGCTCGCAAGGACCATGAAGAAGAGAAACGAGAAAAATGGGCTCATACGGAGGCATACGGGCGTCCTTTTTCCCTCGCTCTGTTTGCGAGTGGAGCAGGAAAGGAAATTGGCAGGAGAGATACAAGGTACCCATCGACACACGTCGTGCGATGGCTTGCGAAATAAATATGTAGATGTTGACGTAGATGCAGGTATGACAGATATAAAATAGCCAACCGGTGGCAACAGAATCTTACTTTTGCCTGGTTTCGATACTGAATGGGTGTCTTCATCAGAAAATCAACAGTTACGTGTAGTAACCAACAAAAGAATTTACGAGCAGTAATGCTCGCACCACATACAATACTTCAGTAAGAAGGTAGTCCTAAGACCACATAAAATTAAAAATGTTGAAACTGACATAAAGCTGTTAACAGTCACCAAAACTAAAGTTACATATTGTATCACGATACCGCCGCTAAGGGCTCAAAGAGATGACATCGAGTAACTTTAGTTTTGGTGACTTTATGTCGGTTTCAGTGTTTTTAATTTTAGGTGATTTTAATATTAATTTGTCCGTAGCTCGTGGCCTTGCGGTAGAGTTCTCGCTTCCCGCGCACGGGGACCGGGCTTCGATTCCCGGCGGGGTCAGGGATTTTTCCTGCCTCGAGATGACTAGGTGTTCTTGTGTCGTCTTCATTATCATCATTCATCCCCATTACGGTCGGAAGAAGGAAATGGCAAACCACCTCCACTAGGACCTTGCCTGGTACGGCGGTGCGGGTCTCCCGCATCGTCCCCTGCGCTCCTCGGAGTATGGGGCCTCATCATCATCAATATTAATTTCTCACTGAAGTATTTTTTGCAACATGAGAATTATTGCTCTTAAATTTGTTCGTTAGTCCCTACGTGTAGCTTTTGTATTTCTGATGGACAGGGGATAGACAAAGTAATATGAACGGTGGTAGTAATGGGATGGTTGTGTTTGATGGGCAGTAATGCAGTTAAGGCACATGTCGCGCTGGACTGCGCGCGTTCAGTATGGGCTAGGCATTAGTGCAGGTTGTTTAAGAGTAGTGTACACTTCATATTTGTATTCAGAGGGCGGGTACGACGTGCAATGGAAGACCTAACGTAGTTCCAGAGAGGGCAGATTGTTTGGGCCCGATTAGCTGGCTCATCAGTAACCAAGACAGTCAATTTATTGGATGTTTGAAGACCAACTGTTTCAACAGTCATGACAACCTACACAAAACACTGGAAGATATCACCGTGTTAACGTAACAGTGGGCGTAAATCAAAACTAAACGATAGAGATCGTCGTACGCCAACACGAATTGTGCCAAAACAACACAATGCTACGGCGGTAAAGTGACTGCAGAGCTCAATAGCCATCTTCGACAACCGTATCTATCGGCAATGTCCACCAATAAATCCATAAAGCGAATATTTATGGACGAGCTGCTATACTGAAAGCATTAGTGACGACAATCAACACAAAGAGGCGTAAAACATGGTGTCAGGAGCATAAATCCTGGACGGCTCATCAGTGAAAACACGTCATATGGCCCGATGAGTCAACGTTTTCGTTATTACCAACATATGACCAGGTTTACGTCTGAAGAACGCCAAGAGAGGTCTACAATCCTGTTCGCTTGATTCCAACGGTTAAGCATGGATGTGGAAGCGTGATGGTATGGGCAGCCATATTATAGTACTCTGTTGCTCCCATCATTACTCTCAAAGACTGTGCTACAGCCAACGATTATGTGATCATTTTAGGTGATCAGGTGCACCCCATGATTCAAAAGTTGTCCCCCAACAATGATGCCATACTTCAAGACGATAACGCTCCCATTCATGCAGCCATGACAGTACAATCGTGGTATGAGGAGCATGCAACTAAACTGCAGCGTCTTCCCTGGCCAGCTCAGTCCTCGGACTTGAACATTATCGAACCCTTGTTGGCGGTATTGGAGCGCAGACTCCTTAGCAGATTTCCGCCTCTCTCGTCACTACAGAGGTTCTGATCGAAGAGTGGCATAAAATTTCACTGGAGATTATGCAATCATTATATGCCAGTATTCCAAGAAGAATCGCAGCTGTATTACGGGCAACTGGAGTCCAACCCCTTATTAATAAACTATTCCCAAGTAAGTACAGGTGTTCACATTATTTTGTCTATCTCCTGAATACAATCATGGTCGGTGTCGAAACTTGGTAAAGTAAAATTTGGTTTCAACCAGTTGGCTGTTTTATATCTATCAGATTCCCTATGTCTTTCCAATCGACTTCTACAAAGCTAGCAGCAGTTCCTTCCCTTCGTGGCTGCCTGCAGGGCAAATCTTCCCTTTATCAACAACTCTCTCAACTACGTCTATCAATAGAATTCCTCTTGCACTCTTGATGTTGGCACCTGTGCTTATAATTTCACCGACTTTTTTTTCAGATTTCTGCACTTTGAATGTGTTCTGCCGACTACCATTTCCGTTTAGATTTCCTCACATTTTTACAGTTCCTACGGCCTACAGCTAACTCCTGACGATGAAGACGGAGGAAGAAGACGAAATGTTGAGGTAATATTCACATCTGACCCGGCAAGACATCGGTGAAGAATTTAGCCAATCTTTTGGTTCTTCTAATTTTTTTTTTTTCGTGGATTTATGAGATGAAGTCCACAAAAAAACATTGGGCAGTACGTCACTTTTGTCTTAAACGCAACAGGGCGTTGAGTCGGAGAGCTGATGAAAGCAGCTTCTCCCGTGTCGATATAATCCCGGGGTGCCGACTCCACGCACGCAGGTAGAGAACCCACCACGGTAGCCTCTCTGCCCTGCCTCTCGCGCACCATTTCCGCTGTCGCGACCGCAGGTCGCTGATTGCCCCATCAGGTCCAGCGCCTGTGCTGTCGCCGCCACAGAACACAGCCACGGTGGCGAAATCCATACAGGGACTTCCGATAACACGGTCTTGGTTCGCTGCCAGGCCACTTTGAGCACTGCAGGTTTATCAGTCATCGATCCTTCAGCACCTCGTTTTCCTATTTGGTTTTCATATTAGTTTCTCTTTCGCAGAAAGAAAAAGGTGTTCCATTGCTTTGTGTTTCGGATTACGACTTCCTGTACGTACTGCGCTCTGAATTGAACCGTAAATATGTCGCTCGTATTCTGCCTGATTTATAATCGTATGCGTAATACTGGGAGGAGTAAATGATCCATACTTGTTTTTGTTTCATATAAAACAGAAGCTGGTTTCGTCGCTTGCTATTTTGTTAATTTTTATGAATCCGTGCGTCAACTGCTCGATTTAAACGCATTTTGGGTATATTGCTTTTATTCTCCTTTATTTCGGTTTCCAGCCGTTTTCCAAACTTTCTCGCATTTCTAATAGAACTTCGAGTCAGGAGCCTTTGACGGGATTGCTTTCCACCTTTATTACATCTTATCACGGAATGAGTACGAAATTCCACTTTGGTTGGTGCTGCTTTTGCCACTGAGTGCCACGCGTTTCCCAGTGATTTGGAGAACGTGGATGTGGATGAGTATGCTTCTGCTTCGTAGTCTTAGTGACTAGAGTTTTCTTCCTTGCAAATGTTAAAAATGTAACACGTTATTGCCGGTTACTACAAACAATACATTTTAGCGGAAATCAATGAACTAGATTCAGCCTCTCACTACAGTAACATTTCGAATGCCTCCGTGAAATGCGGGAAACGTAGAGCATGAGCAGTATACTCGTACTTCCAATGTACAATGGTGTCCAAAACTAAAGTAAAAAACTGTTGTTTCCCAGTTCTGTGTCTAATAAATAAAGAAATAACTAATCGTGCGAACTATCAACTGTCTACAGACGCCGGCAGTGGCGTCAGGACAGATTCAAGCAGGGTGGTGTTTGCAGGGTAGTCCCAGTCCCCCAGTCACTGTGTACACAGCCTCAAACGGTGCAGTGTAGCACTGAGAAGACGCCTACAGGCTCTCCGCTGTGTAGTGCTGTAGGAAGAATAGAAGCAGGAGAGTCTCAGTGGCACCGCCTCAGTGTTGTTGTTGTTGTGGTCTTCAGTCCCGAGACTGGTTTGATGCAGCTCTCCATGCTACTCTATCCTGTGCAAGATTCTTCATCTCCCAGTACCTACTGCAACCTACATCCTTCTGAATCTGCTTAGTATATTCATCTCTTGGTCTCCCCCTACGATTTTTACCCTCCACGCTGCCCTCCAATACTAAATTGGTGATCCCTTGATGCCTCAGAACATGTCCTACCAACCGATCCCTTCTTCTGGTCAAGTTGTGCCACAAACTTCTCTTCTCCCCAATCCTATTCAATACTTCCTCATTAGTTATCTGATCTACCCATCTAATCTTCAGCATTCTTCTGTAGCACCACATTTCGAAAGCTTCTATTCTCTTCTTGTCCAAACTATTTACCGTCCATGTTTCACTTCCATACATGGCTACACTCCATACAAATACTTTCAGAAATGACTTCCTGACACTTAAATCAATACTGGATGTTAACAAATTTCTCTTCTTCAGAAACGCTTTCCTTGCCACTGCCAGTCTACATTTTATATCCTCTCTACTTCGACCATCATCAGTTACTTTGCTACCCAAATAGCAAAACTCCTTTACTACTTTAACTGTCTCATTTCCTAATCTAATACCCTAGACATCACCCGACTTAATTCGACTACATTCCATTATCCTCGTTTTGCTTTTGTTGATGTTCATCTTATATCCTCCCTTCAAGACACCATCCATTCCGTTCAACTGCTCTTCCAAGTCCTTTGCTGTCTCTGACAGAATTACAATGTCATCGGCGAACCTCAAAGTTTTTATTTCTTCTCCATGGATTTTAATACCTACACCGAATTTTTCTTTTGTTTCCTTTACTGCTTGCTCAATATACAGATTGAATAACATCGGGGAGAGGCTACAAACCTGTCTTACTCCCTTCCCAACCACTGCTTCCCTTTCATGTCCCTCGACTCTTATAACTGCCATCTGGTTTCTGTACAAATTGTAAATAGCCTTTCGCTCCCTGTATTTTACCCCTGCCACCTTTAGAATTTGAAAGAGAGTATTCCAGTCAACATTGTCAAAAGCTTTCTCTAAGTCTACAAATGCTAGAAACGTAGGTTTGCCGTTCCTTAATCTTTCTTCTAAGATAAGTCGTAAGGTCAGTATTGCCTCACGTGTTCCAGTATTTCTACGCAATCCAAACTGATCTTCCCCGAGGTCGGCTTCTACTAGTTTTTCCATTCGTCTGTAAAGAATTCGTGTTAGTATTTTGCAGCTGTGGTTTATTAAACTGATTGTTCGGTAATTTTCACATCTGTCAACACCTGCTTTCTTTGGGATTGGAATTATTATATTCTTCTTGAAGTCTGAGGGTATTTCGCCTGTTTCATACATCTTGCTCACCAGATGGTAGAGTTTTGTCAGGACTGGCTCTCCCAAGGCCGTCAGTAGTTCCAATGGAACTCAGTACTGCACGACAACTGGCATCTGACCACGTAGCATCCCCTGGACGTGTTTTATCGAGACAAATGGTGTACAGAAGGCTTCAGCATATTGGCCTTTATTGTTGGAGACGTGCTGCATGTTTACCTCTCGCTCGTCATCACACGAAGGGAACGTCTACAGTGGAATCGTCCATTTGCCACCTGGACGGTTGAACAGTGGGCCAATGTTCTTCTCGCAGATGAGTCCCGATTTGGTCTGGAGAGTGGTTCCCGCCGGATTCGCATCTGTAGGGAATGTGGGACACGATTTCGAGACCCGAATATTGTGGAAAGACACCTATATCGAGGAGGACCTCTAAAGCTGTGGGCAGGGATTTTGTTGATCACACGAACACCTCTTCGTGAAATTGTACGGGTGAATCAGCAAGGTTTAACTGCTGTTAAGTACCGTAAGGGGATCTTGGGATATCATGCACCGTTGTTGCGAGATGCTGTGGGTCCAGACTTCGTACTGATGGACGATAATGTTCGACCTCCTAGAACATGTGTGATTGGCGTGTTTTTGGAAACGGAAGATATTGTGAGACCTGAGTTTCTCCTGGCGTATACAACTTTCAAATAACTTCCGGGAATTCAGCCAAGTAACACTTTCAGCGACCGCCGATATTTCGGCGGGAGAACACCCCGCCATTTTCAAGGCAAACTGCTACGGACAGGCGGCGTACATGCAAATTTAATACCTCGGTTCTCGGACCGAAGCAGGAAAGATAACACACACACTGACACACACACTGAACACTAGTGCCACCAAAGATGACCAAAGTCAGAGCTATCGATAGTGAGACTATGAATTCGCAGGTGAGGAAGCATTGACTCTGTTTCTCTGTTTTTTGACAAGGGAGAGAGCCGGATTCCAAACAGAGTTTAAACAGAAACCTCCATCCCTGTTAACGAGGTTGCTCGCTAATTTAATCTCAACTGCCTCCCTAATGACACTGTCCCAATAGCTGGACGTGCATGCCAATATCTCGGTGTTATTATATAACATGGGGTGACCAGTATCCAAGCAATGTTCGGCAATAGCAGATCTATTTGACTGCTGTAATCGTGTGTGCCGTTTATGCTCAGTACATCTGTCCTCCACGGTCCTGATAGTTTGACCAATATATGCCATGCCGCAGCTACAAGGGATACGATATACATCCGCCTTACGCAGTCCAAGATCATCCTTAACGGAACTCAAAAGTGCTCTAATTTTAGATGGAGATCGGAAAACACATTTCACATCGTATTTCCGTAAAATACGACCGATCTTATTGGACGTGTTTCCTACGTAAGGCAAGAAGGCAGTAGGTGTTGACTCAGAATTATCATCAATCACCCGATATACAGTTGGTCGATAGCGCAACGCACGTTCAATCTGTCTATCACTGTAACCATTTTGACGAAATGTAACTTCAAGATGGGACAGCTCAGCTGGCAAAGTCTCAGCGTCAGAAACGACATGTGCCCTGTGTACCAAGGTACGAAGTACCCCTTCACGCTGAGCCGAATGGTGACAACTATTAGCTTGTAAGTACAAGTCGGTGTGAGTACGTTTCCTGTAGACTGCATGTCCCAATGATCCATCATCCTTCCTCCTAACCAACACGTCGAGAAAGGGAAGGCAACCATCCTCTTCCACCTCCATCGTAAAACGAATGTTCGGGGGGATCGAGTTCAGAAGTTCTAGAAAGACATTCAAATTCTCCCTACCGTGAGGCCAAACAACGAAGGTATCGTCAACGTATCTAAAGAAACAGGCGGGTTTTAAAGGCGCCGACTCCAATGCACGTTCCTCGAAGTCTTCCATAAACAAATTTGCAATCACAGTAGACAATGGACTACCCATCGCAACTCCATCTGTCTGCTCGTAATACTGGTCATTAAATAAAAAGTAAGTGGATGTCAACACATGCCTAAAGAGATTAGTTAAATCAGCACCAAAACTGGCTTCAGTTAAGATATTGCACGCATGGCGTTGCCTGCTCGCTATCCCGATCTGAATCCCATAGAGCATGTCTGGTACGCGCTAGGGAGATGGATTGCACCACGTCAGCATCCACCAACCACTTTCCAAGACCCATGAGCAGCTCTGCAGGAGGAATGGTCGTTATTGTCACAACATGAGACTGATGACATTATTCACAGCCTGTTCCGACGTTTCAGGGCTGTACTATGCACGAGTTGGTCATACTCCATATTAAGCTCGTTAACCAGTAGTCAGGATGTGTGTGCAAATCCGTTAACTAAAAAAAAAAAAAAAACGAAAAACATTTGGTCTACATTTACGCATGTTGCATTTGACTACGCTCTGTATTCTTTACATTGTTTCTACATTCCTATCACCTGTTTATAGTGTTTTGTGGCAACATAAACGCAGCCTTGCAAAATTCCCGTTTGTTGCGGTGTATTTAAACTGAGGAGTTCACGCATGAAAATGTCAGCAGTAACAAACAGATATGAGTCCAAAGAACGCCATGCGATGAAGCCAGCTTCTGTTTTATATTATACAAAAACAAATACTGAATCATCTGTCCCATCGGGTAAGGAAATCGCACCCACACCTATATTACGAATGAGAGCAGATATCCTGCAGAATACGAGCAACTTATTTACATGAACTAAAAGAGGGCGTTTCACAGAAATAGGTCGTAATCAGGCACAGAGTTCAGTGAAATCAAAATCTGTATAAGTTCACGTAAGATACTTTTAAATTTTGACGAGTGCTAAAGCGAAACTATTTTCAAATTATCATGTCCACACTGCCGGCATTACAATGTTGGGTTTTACGAATAAATAATTTTAGAGTCAAAAAGTGACCCCGTTCTCATTTACAAAATTTTATATGACTGAACCCTAGCTGTGAGAAGTCAACCCTAGCAGCATCAACCCATTTTCCATAACGCGTACTACCAAGACAGGGTAAGTACTTCTCGCCCACGACAAAAAAAGAAAAAATAAATAAATTTCGTTCATTATTGTTAACTGTTACTAAATAACATCATTTTTAAGTCGGTACTGATCTATACGTAGAGTTCAGAACCCGAATATCTTTCAGTATAATCTTAAAAGTACCAACACATTTTCCACACTGTGTACACTGAGGGAGGAGCACTTTATGACTAACACAAATTTTTTTAAAAAAAAATACACATTTAGTTAATTGTAGTTGAGTGTTATTCACAACACATTTTTGAAGTTATACGGATGTGTAAGAACTTGAAAATATGAATACATTTGCTACGAAAAGACATATCCACTACTAAAACTTAGGTTTTTTGGTTACGTCAAACCGAAAAATTCAAAACAGTACTGCATCTGGTATAACAACTCATCAAACACAACAAAAAAACAATAGTTTTAAATTTTAAAATATAAAGTTCATGACTAGATTACAGTATTTTCAGAAGGTGGGCACGAAGGACTATCCCCCAGCCCCCACACCACCGCCTCCTCTACCGCCACCACCTCTCTTGGTACTTCGAGGATTAATCATAGTTTTCATTGAGATTTCTAGACTGTATTTGTTTATAAGGTCACAAAAACGTTTCCAAGTACATACATAACCACTAAAATACGATGCCCACTCATAAACTGTAAATGCAAAGTATTATCATCTAACTCTCGTGTTTCGCAAAGGAAGGATATAGACTTTCGCCTCATATCTTATCGTATTCGAAGGTCACTGCCAGGGCAACAGGAGTTCTACTGTCGTTCTATTTCCGTATCGTAACACGGGAGCATAACTGAGCCCAGGCAGTGAGTGTTTGCTATCGAATTTAAAACGCGGTACGTCGCTTCCCCCCCCCCCCCCCCCCATTTCCCCACATCGCCTACTCCCTCCCCTCCCTTCTCCTAGCAACCAGGACTGGACGCCATGCAGCGGTACGGTCCTCTACAAGTGCGGTATTTAGCGCTAATGCCGCGCGGCCACCGTTGTTTCCCGTAACTCCACCCGGCAGTTAATTCGCCTGTCTGACAGAGCCCGTGTCAGCATTAAATGATGCTAAACGCTACCGCTGATTGACCAATAACCTCTCCATTGCTGTCCGGAGTTCCACAGCCTCAGCACCCAAAATGTGCACTCTAATTCACGTCACGCTGCCCAAGCGCATTGGATTTGCCTGCATTTGCCAACAGTAGATATCGAAGGAATTGAGGGCTTAGCTGACATATTGTTCAGTTAGGTAAAATATATTTCTATTGAGGATAAATTATTGATAATGTAGCGAAGTAGAAGTCTACCACTGTTGTAGGGCGCGTTCAGTTGACTTAATGCTACAAAACTTTTGAGGGTTTCGTATCCACTTCCCCAGTATTGTC
This sequence comes from Schistocerca cancellata, assembly GCF_023864275.1. NCBI lineage: Eukaryota > Metazoa > Arthropoda > Insecta > Orthoptera > Acrididae > Schistocerca > Schistocerca cancellata. The sequence continues at coordinate 105,915,552 of NC_064627.1, read as the reverse complement.
AGTGAGCATTCAAATTCAGCTCTTGAGCTAAGGTTCTGGTCAAACGTCATAAAAATATTGAAAACAAACTTCGACCGATCATCCCGTGACGAAAGGCACTAGGCAATACGTTAGCGTAGTGTTGAAAGTTTCCTTCTCGTTCTCCCCACGGACTTCCTGTAGCATCTAGTAACGTCCCGTCCTTGACCACGGCCAGAGTCGATGAGCTCTTGGAGTTACGTTGTGCACGAGACAAATCACATGTCGTCCCCAACGTTTGTTGGCGAACCTAGATAAACGCAATACACTGTCACCTAAATACTATCACTCTAAATAAGAATCGCCAGCCTGTCGTTGATCTGTGAGACCGGGTGGAAATAATTGCTTCTTTTATATGATTGATCAATGTCCTCTTGCGGTACGATTACTATCCATAAGCTCACAAGTCCAACCACTCCACTGGACAAAAAACACTACAACTAGTCACTACGCACCCCTCCCCCCCCCCCAATCCGTTTCTACTTTCTCCTCTGTAAATGAGACAGAATCACAGTCTACAGTTGAAGACGACAGGGACGTACGCGAGAACTCCACACTTTTAATTTGCACGGAAGAAAACGGAATATACTGGTAACCTCAACATTGTCTGTTAACGTTCGCAATACTACTTTGAGGTACTGCTGCCTGCTGAGAATTTCAGAAATTTGTTTCCCAAATGTTATTCCAAGGGAAACACTAACCTTCGAAATCCGACAGGTCCAGCCAGGTCACCTTCATCAGGATTAAGCAAAGACCGGAAACTTGAAAGCCGGGAAACAACGCTCGTCATCTCTCTATGCAAGAAAATGAAACGTACAGTGTGTTAGGACTATTTACTCATCACAGTCACTAATACGTGACTCAGAATGATTTCTACTGATACGCGACTGGAAGACAACGATAACTCGAATAAATAGCTGTCACACAAGCATGACGAGGGTGACATATGCGCCTAACACAGGCACATGCGTGCAGGAGGGATGGAGGGGACGTGGGGTGGTGCACAAAACCTGACCGTAAGAAAATTAAGTAAGAAGAATAGTGTATGAATGAATCTGGAGGTGTACGTCACTTGTTTCACCTCGCGCCTTCTTATCTTATGACTATGAGAAGAATCTTTTCCCTCGACCAAAAACTGGAAATGCCCACTTTACTCACATACACATTTATACAGTGCCATTTCATCCCAGCGGCATAGTACAGAAACAGCTATTATCGAACAGCCCCTTACCGCTAACATTACTCTAGAAACATTACGCTTGCTTCACACAAACGGATTATCTTCTGACCGTAGGTGAATGCAGCCGGTGAAATTTAGCTATCTTTTCGAGAAAATACGACAGAGTTTGATTTCAGTGGCATATTACAGCAAGAAAATCAAAAGCAACATTACAATAAAAAATACTGACAAGAATTAATCAATATTTTAAACACTATTAATAATTTATGAAGAGCAAACTATGTTCTTTACTATATATCATACTGAAACAAATACACAGTAAATGCCATTAAGAATAAGTTACAGGTTTCGTTTTACTTTCAAATTTATAGAAATATTATACAATTTATTATTCTTTAGCTCAGCGACCGCTGCATCAGTCCCATACAATGTGTGGTCTGCGCAGATGATGTTGTTTCTGTTTAATGGAATTTTTATGTTTTTCACAAATTTCAACAACTTCCATTCATGCTAATTAAGGCAATAGAAGCACTTCTCACAAAAAGAGATCCTAGTAGCTAGAGTCGAAGGCTTTTTGTTAATCCTGTCTTTTGATTTCTTGTGGTGATACTTCTATAGAACCTTCCATCCCATAACACAATTCTTTATGTCCAACCAAGAAGTGAAATCCTAATTTTCATACATTCAGCTTTAAAAATGTTTCTATGCAAGACAATATTTCCTTAAAAGGTTTCATTCTCTATTTCATTTCCATACGAGTCGAATTTCCGAAAAGACTTAAACACGTTTTTTTTTTTATTTGTAGCCATAAAGTCAAATACCAGTTTTCATAAACGTAGCTTTAAAAAGGCATTTGTTGTACCTTGATAATGATATATTAAAAAAAGAAAAGCTTCCGCCCATTATTATACCCCTTCAGTGGCTGAATTTCCAAAAATGCTGAAATACATATTTTTTTATTTCTGACTGAGAGACCAAATAACAGTTTTAGTAGTTCTACTTTCAAAACTGCCTCACAACACCATATTTACCAATAGCTTTTTGCCCCATTAGGAGTGACATTTCGAACAATTTCTTTTTGATCGATACCGTCAGTGTAAGATCAACACCCTCTCCAAATTTCAAGTTTCTGTTCTTAGCGGTTTGGGCTAGGCGACAATAAAGCAGTACATCAGTGAGGTTGTATTTCCCCTCCCCCCTTAATGGTTGAATATCCAAAAGCATCGAAACATATATGTTCTTATTTCTGAGCGCGAAATCAAATACTAATTTTCTAAGGTTAAGCTTAAAAATGCTTTCATAATGATAAGTTTTCAAACAATTTTCATCCTCAATCTGACTCCCTTGGGATTTGAATTTCCAAAAACACTGAAACATGTAGTTTTATTCCTAACCGAGAAGTCAAATTCCAGTCTTCATAGAAGTAGCTTTAAAACGCTTTAATAGTTCTTTAATAATGATGTAGTTTCAAAAAACCTTTAATCCTCTATTTCACCACCTTACAGGTGGAATTACGGAAAAACACGTCTTTAACGATGCCCACAATATAAGACCAACGCCGTCTCCGAATTTCAAGTTTCTATCAGTGGTCTGAACTGATCAGTGATGAGTTAGTCAGGCCATTTCCTTTCACATACAGAGATTTACTAGGAGTATAAAGACGCCTTAAATCCATCGTGTGCAACATTTTTCATCAATATAGTTCATTTAAGGTACAGTTTTCAATAACTCTTAATTTCTATTAATGGTTATAACAGTATGACAAAATTTGCTAGTTCTGCCTAGAAGAAATGGCAGTAAGATAGCTGGGGACATGGATAGGAGCATAACGTCGAGCAGTTTACGGCCCTGAGCATACTGCATCTCTTATAGATGTTTTAAGTCTCTGGTTGGCAGAAACAGCAGAAATTTAGCCCAGCACAAACCAATATGCAGGAATGTTTTGAACAGAAGAAAGAACGATTTGCAGAGGGGTGTCGTCGACTCATGTGGGTCTTACTCATCTACTGAACAAATGTAGCACAATATAGCTTAGCGCTTGGAGCTTCGCAAGCATGGACCGTATGGACTGCAGAGATTTTTTTATTTAATCAACTTTTTATGTTCTTCATAAATTGCAAGACATTCTGAGCTTTTCACGCTAATTAAGGCAATACAAGCTTGGTCTTTTCGCAATGTTCTTCTCACCAAAAAATTATTCTCGTAGCTGGAGACCGGACTTATTGTTAATCATGCCTTCTGCATTGTTGTGGAGGTGTTACCATAGCAACTTTCATTCCCTAAAAAAATATTCTTTCATATCTAACCGAGAAGTGAAATACCAATTTTCCTGAATTTAGCTTTAAAAATTTTTAATGTAACGACATTTTCTTAAAAATTTTCATCCTCTTAGGGGCTGAATTCCCAAAAACAGTGAAACACGTACTTTTTCATCTTTAATCGTGAATCCCGACATCAGTTTTCAAAGATTTAGCTTTAAAATTGCTTTTGCAATGAAATATTTTCGTATAACGTTTCACCCTCTACGTCAAGTCCTTAGGGGTTAAATTTCCAAAAACAGTGGGATTCGTATGTTATGTTTTATTTCTAACAGAGAAGCAAAATACAAGTTTTCATAGATTTAACTTCATAAATGCTTGCACAATGAAATATTTCCATACAACATTTATCCCCAATTTAATCCCGACAGGGGTTCAATTCCTAAAAATAGTGAAACGCTTATTTTTTTATTTCTAACTGAGAAGCCAAAAGTAAATTTTCATAGATATAGCTTAAAAAGTGCTTTCATAATAAAATGTTTTCATAAAAAGTCTCATCCCCTACTTCACCCCCTTACGAGCTGAGTTTCCAAAAAACACTGAAACATTAACTTTTTTTCAAATTTGTAATCGAGAATTCAAATACCATTGTTCATAGATGTAGCTTTAAAAATAGTTAAGTATTCCTTTATTAATGATATATTTTCAAAGAAGGCTTTCACTCACTATTTCACCCCAAGCGATTAGATTTCCAAAAATGTTGAAACATGTATTTCTTAATTTCTGACCGAAAAAAGCAAATAACACCAGTTTTCGTAGTTCTAGTTACATAATTGTCTTAAAACTAATAGCTAAATTAAAAATAGCTCCACCCCCCACCCCCGCTATTGCACCCTCATAGGGTTGGAATTTCGAAAAATACCTTCTTAAACGACGCCAATAGTATAAGAACTACACCATCTCCAAATTTCAAGTTTCTCTTCCTAGCGGTGTGGGGTGGGCGATAATGAGTCAGTCAAGATACTTCCGTTTATACATAGAGATAAACGTTTTTTTCTACATCTGTGTCTATCGTTTTGTGACAGACGTAGTACACGATATATCACAGCGGAACCTCAAACGCCTTTCCTCTTCCGCCCCTTAACTGATCGATTTGCATGAAACCTGACACAGTGTCGGAGGACAGTTCAAGAGCGAAAAACTTGCCTCAGAAACATAGACTCTTAGTAATGTCAATAGGCCCGTTTCTTTTTTTTTTTTTTAAGCAGAGAATGTAAGAAGGAGAAACTGAGATACGGTGACAAGGAACATCTCTGAATAAGGGGTTGAATGAATATTCTCCTATTACGTCAATTACGGAATGTAAGGATTTATGGTCAGATGAGTAACGGGTAATATCAACAGCAGCTAAAAATGGTGTAACAGGAGTAGCATTCGTTAAGAATAGGAAGGTAGGGCAGAGAGTTTGTTTCTGTGAACAGTTCTTATCAGAATCGACAGCAAGCCAACACCGACAACGATAGTTCAGGCATACATGCCAACGTCGCAAGCTGAAGATGAAGAAATAGGAGAAAGGGTAATACAGTATGTAAAGGATGATGACAATCTAATAATCATGGCGGAATGGAATGCAGCTGTAGGGGAAGGAGTAGAAGAAAAGGTTACAGGAGAATATGGGCGTGGGACAAGGAATGAGAGAAGAGAAACACTAATTGATTTCAGTAACAAGTTTCAGCTAGTAATAGCGAATACTGTGTTCAAGAATCACAAGAGGAGGAGGTACACTTCGAAAAGGCCGGGTAATACGGGGAGAGATTCCGAAATCAGATATTGGATTCTAAGGCGGACCCAGGAGCAGATATAGACTCAGATCAAAACATAGTACTGATGAAGAGTACGCTAAAGTTTAAGACATTAGTCAGGAAGAATCAATAGGCAAAGAAGTGGGATACGGAAGTACTAAGGAATGACGAGATACGGTTGAAGTTCTCTAAGGCTGTAGATACAGTAATAAGGAATAGCTCAGTAGGCAGTACAGTTGAAGGGGAGTGGACATTTCTAAAAAGGGCCATCACAGAAGTTGGGAAGGAAAACATAGGTACAGAGAAGGTAACTGCGAAGAAACCATGGGTAACAGAAGAAATACTTCAGATGATGAAAGGAGGAAGTACAAAAATGTTCCGGGAAACTCAGGAATACAGAAATACAAGTCGCTGAGGAATGAAATAAATAAGAAGTGCAGGGAAGATGAGACGAAATGGCTGCAGCAAAAATGTGAAGACATCGAAAGAGAAATGATTGTAGGAAGGACAGACTCATCATTCAGGAAAATCAAAACGGGCTTCGGTGACATTAAAAGCAAGGCTGGTAACATTAAAAGTGCAACGGGGATTCCACTGTTAAATGCAGAGGAGATAGCAGATAGGTGGAAAGAATACATTGAAACCCTCTATGAGGGAGAAGATTTTGTCTGATATGATAGAAGGAGAAACAGGAGTCGATTTAGAAATAGAGGATCCAGTACTAGAATCAGAACTGAAAAGAGCTTTGGAGGACTTAAGGTCAAAGAAGGTAGAAGGGATAGATAACATTCCATCAAAATTTCTAAATTCATTGGGGGAAGTGGCAACAATACGACTATTCCCGTTGGTACGTAGAATGTATGAATCTGGCGACACATTATTTGACTTTCGGAAAAAAATCATCCGCACAATTCCGAAAGACGGCAAGTGCTGACAAGTGCGAGAAATATCGCACAATCAGCTTAACAGCTCATGCATCCGAGTTGATTACAACAATAATATACAGAAGAATGGAAAAGAAAACTGAGGATGCGCTAGATGACGATCAGTTTGTCTTTAGGAAAGGTAAAGGCACAGAGAGGCAATTCTGACTTTGCGGCTAATAATGCAAGCAAGACTAAAGAAAAATTAAGACACGTTCATAGGATTTGTTGACCTGGAAGAAGCGTTCGACGGTGAAAAATGGTGCAAGGTGTTCTAAATTCTGAAAAAGGTAGGGGGTAAGGTATAGGGAGAGACGGGTCATATACAATATGTACAACAGCCAAGAGGGAATAATAAGACTGGACGACCAGGAAAGAAGTGCTCGTATTAAAAAGGGTGTAAGACAAGGATGGAGCCTTTCGCCCCTACTGTTCAATCTGTACATCGAGGAAGCAGTGATGGAAGTAAAAGAAAGGTTCAGGAGTTGAAATAAAATTCAAGGTGAAAGTATATCAATGATACGATTCGCTGATGACATTGCTATCCTGAGTGAAAGTGAAGAAGAATTAAATGATCTGCTGAACGGAATGAGCAGTCCAATGAGTACGCCGCATGGACTCAGACTAAATCGAAGAAAGACGAAAGTAATGAGAAGTAATAGAAATGTGAACAGCGAGTAACTTAATATCAGGATTGATGGTCACGAAGTAAATGAAGTTAAGGAGTTGTGCTACCTACGCAGTAAAATGACCAAGGACGGAGCAAGGAGGACATGAAAAGCAGACAAGCTATGGCAAAAAGGGCATTCCTGTCGAAGAGAAGTCTACTAATATCAAATATCGGCCTTAACTGGAGGAAGAAATTTCTGAGAATGTACGTTTCGAGCACAGCATTGTATGGACTGTGGGAAAACCGGAAAAGAAGAGAATTGAAGCACTTGAGATGTGGTGCAACAGACGGATGTTGAAAATTAGGTAGACTGATGAGGTAAGGAATGAGTAGGTTCTACGAAGTATCGGAGAGGAAAGGAATATGTGGAAAACAGTGAAAAGGAAAACGGACAGATCATAGGACATGTGTTAAGACATGAGGGAATGACTTCCATGGCACTAGAGGGAGCTGTATAGGGCTAAAACTACAGAGGAAGACAGAGATTATAATACATCCAGCAAATAATTGAGGACATAAGTTGCAAGTGCTTCTCTGAGATGAAGAGGTTAGCACAGGAGAGAAATTCGTGGCGGGCCGCATCAAACCAGTCACAAGACTAATGACAAAAAAAAGGGAATGTAAACTCTAGAGAAGGACATAAATTAAGCAAATTATTTCATTTTTTCCTCTCACTTATGCAGTTGTGTTCAGGAGCTGTTAAACATGCTGGTACGTTATCCTGAGGCTTTTTTCCTTCCTTTATCTTTTCTTTAGAAAACACCTAAAATCTATCTAGTCATGCAGTATTTCCATCTGAGACGCTTTCGTCCGACTGAATAATGGGTTGAAGTATGTAGAAGTTGAAACTGTCGTCAATGAAAAGCTTGGTTTTAACGCCACAATACTTTCCTAGGCATACTATTCTAGGCATCTTCCTATTGCGCGTGGTATGCTCTAATCTTTGATGTAGCTTCACGCAGGCAACACCACAGCCAGAATAAACACGATAATTTTCTCTCACAGGGCAGTATTATCTTCCGCAGTGAAACGACTAGGCCAGTAAAACTAAGTAAAAATACCTTACTTCTTAAGATATTATCAGCCACATATTACTACATATACCGTACAGTGAAATGTACTATGCAAAATCTTCGAGGACAAATTTTCTGTTTCGATATGTAATGGTGAGCGTGGCATAATCCTTTTGCCCTTAGCTAAACAACCGCCTCTTTCACGTCCAGCCAAGGGCAGTCTCTCTCTCTCTCTCTCTCTCTCTCTCTCTCTCTCTCTCTCTCTCTCTACTTAAAGGACGCTCGCTCTCAGTCATTGTCCACCGATAACTAAAGGATGGCCATCCAAAGCAAGAGCCAGCAGTAGTTATGTGGGATGTGGACGCTGTAATCAACTGCCAGATTTGAATATCACTCAGTGTGTCGGGTTACATGCCTGAGAAACACGCTAATCAGACATGGTGGAATGCCACCTTGGGATTGATGCTGGTATTTGGTATGTAAAGAATTCACGGATAGAGTGGAACCACTGAGCCTTATGGACTTGCTTGGCGAGAACCTTAATACGTAGACCAATGGTTCTCAATATTTCTGAGACAATTACCCTTTCAGCCGGCCGTTGTGGCCGAGCGGTTGTAGGCGTTTCCGTCCGGAACCACGTGGCTGCTATGGTCACAGGTTCGAATCCTGCCTCGGGCATGGATGTGTGTGATGTCCTTAGGTTAATTAGGCTTGACTAGTTCTAAGTCTAGGGGACTGATGACCTCAGATGTTAAGTTCTTAGAGGCATTTGAACAATTTTTAGTTACCCCTTCGCGTAATCAAACAACATATAGTATCTCTATCCCCCACGATCATTAACGTTAGCACCTGACTAAACTTTAAATTTTTGTTTTTGAAATGGCGAAAGAAGAATGATATTTACAATACTGTAGTGCCTGTGTTAATTACGATGCAAAGTTCCTTAGGACACGCACTCGTGCCCAAAGGAAAAGGAAGTACGGCGACGACAGCCTTTAAGAAATACTAGAGATGTATTCGCAGTTGGACAACCGTTAGCTGTATAATATTGTATTTTTCCGCCGACATCGGGCAAGCTTCTTTCAAGTAAAATGTTTCCTCTGTAAGGGAATATACATAATGGAAGTACGTGTATAGGCTGTAGACACGAATTTGACGGCATATGGAGGTTTGGGTGTGTCGATTAGTCTTGCTCAGAGAGCCTACAGTTAAGGCGAGCGCTCGCGGTACCCGGGAAATCCGTGTTCGAACCCGTTCTGGTACAAATTTTCATTGTCGCCATGCAATCCTACAGCTGATAGTTGCCACATTCACAATTGCGAATACATTTAATGAATGATATTTAGTTTTTGTAGATGTTTTATCAGACCAGGAATTAATGGAAATTTATACCGCTTATTTCTAACAACTTTTTTATAGAATGGTGAAGAAGTCGTCGGTTCACCGCGAGTGCTACATATAATCACTTCTACAAAAAGAAATTCAACTAACCACATCTAGGGTAGACATTTGTTGCAAAACATGCTTCCTCTGCCTCACTCCGCTTCCTAGTCGCACTTACTTCATTCACGCTCTGCTACCCCATTTAAAATCAACCAACGTAAAATGCTTGCACTATAGTTATTGTTTGTAAATCACTTGATTGGTGGATTCCTTACTTCCGAAAGACTTCAGGCCGCCAGTCCTTTGTGTCTGATCACTGCCCACTAATAATAAAAATAATAATAATAAATCTCTATAGGCCCTACAGCAATTTATTGACCAATACATAGTTCGTTCTGGTCAGTCGATTTGTCACTTGCGAAGTGAATAATGAAGCAATTTCTCATCCGTTGCAGGAACTACCTACGTCTCAGAGAAAGAATTGTCATGAGATATTGGAGCATATGTCACATTTTACAGTAGCATATGTATGGTACAACACCAAGCACGTACCTAGTGACTGGACTGTTTGAGGAAGATTATGCTCGTACATATATTTCACAAACTGTTACTTCCACAATAGTGTGTCACACGTGATGCTAGTAAAAAAATTATTGGTGACTTTAGTAAAAAATTAAGCCATATGAAATAGTGATAACAGTAACGACCTTTCAAAAAAAAATTAACCTTCGTAACCGAAAAGCAGTTGTAGTCTTCTTTTTTCACCACTCATTAAATTTCATTTTACCCTTCGCCGTGCGAACCATTGGTGTAAACTTCGTAACTGCTGTTCGCAGCAATCCGTTGTGCGTAGGCGTAGGCTTGAGTTAATCCTGGCGTTTCTTAAAAGGAGTTTACCGATCGCATTTACTTTGGTAATTTTGTTTTATATTACTGTTCTTTCTGTCTGTTGACTTTGAAACCTGTTGATAATTAATGAATATTATGAGTCGCGTCTTTAATCCGTGTACTCAACATAAATGCAAGTTCAATTTTCCTGTCTTAATTTAACTATGTGGGCGTTCTTTTTATAATGTTGTTTGTATACTGCGGAAAGACTGATTGCTTAAATGTCTGTGTGGGCACTATGATTAGTCTAAACTTGTCTTCGCGATAGCAATGGTAGCGTTACGCAGGGAATGTAACATATTCCTACTCATCAACTACAGATTTAAGCTTGAAATCCAAGTACAATTCCCGCACTTATGAATGTACTAGCGAAATATTCAGTTTTATGACTGCTAACATTGTCATTCAGCAGCCAGCCGTCACCAATGTATTTCAGAATAATTAGGGACCAGTCTTGGAGTAAAATGTACAGTATCAGTGTGCAAATAAGAAAATTCCAGAGGACAGAAATTAGCTACAATAATACCTATTTATAAGAAAAGAGTGTGGAAGTAATTGCGAAAACTATAAGGACATTTCTCTGAGGAACACGCGGTGTAAAATATATTTAAAAATACAGACACAGACACTAGCAAATTCTTTGAAAATACCGTAGTAGAACTGCAAATAGTCTTTAGGATAGGTGCATCGCCCGTATACAATACGTTCGCTGTTAGTCAAATCATTGAGAGACAGACTTATTTGCTATTCATTGACTATTTGAAAGCTTCGATAAAGTAAACAGAGAAATGCTATGGAGATAGTGAATACAAGAGGAATATCTCTGAACATGTTTACCAAGGATCAGAAATCTACAATCTAGGGAAACGAAAATCCAAGACTAGTAGCAATTTTAGAGTAAGACAAGGATGCAGTCGCCACTCAAGTCTTTTCAGTATTAATACTGACAGCATGCTGGAGCAATGGACAAGTAAATTAACTTCATTAACTTGTAACATCAACGAGAGGAATTATTCTGTGACATTTTTCTGATGATCAAACTGTAGCTTCTGATGGCTCCATTCCAAGAAAAATAATAATAAACGGTCATAAATAGAAAGAGTAGACTCGTTCAACGTCTTTGGAAGTACTATCTCATTTACAACAGAAATGCCCATGCAAAAGAAAGTAGAAAGATGTAATTAATGAACCAATCATTAGAAACTTCATAACTAAAGTAAGAAAAAACGACGACATATGGAAGTTAGTCGTTTACTGTAACAAAAAGAAATTACAAGCATCGGAGATGGGATTTCTTAGAAGAGAAACTAGGTACACACTATCTGAAAGGACACCGAATACTGAGATGTGAGAGGAAGTGGGAGTGAAAAGTTTAAATGAGCAGATTAAGAAATACAGAAACAACTGAATCAACCATGTCATAGGAACGGAAGACGACAGAATACCAAAATGATGAATTATACCCAGTGGGCAAGAAATCTTTAGAAACATCGAGGAAATGGCGAACAGATCAACAGTTAGTAGTAATACAATCAAAATGGTAATTTTAACAGCGGGTATTTGTTGGAAGTGGAAAGATTTCGTCCTACAATATTCGACAGGAGTCAGCAGAGATAGTTACATAGCCACAAAACTAATTTGGCACACGACGAATGACTGAAAAGTAATGAGTTCGTAACTCTTCAACAGTTGGCAGCACAGGTATGCGGCAGGTACTGGCTTGTTCTCTGCAGTTCCAGTTGGCGGGAAGCCTTATCATTGTTGTTACACTGTTGTTACAGTGTAAAATATGGAACCCCACGCAGACACTCGGTGAATGCGATTTAAGCAACGTACAGCCATTGAATTCTTGACAACAGAAGGTGTAGCCCAAAAGGAGATTTATCTGAGAATGAAAACAGTTTGTGGTGATTGTGTTTATGTGAGTATCGTGTGTCTTCATTCCTGTAACGCGAGAGGAGCTACTAGCAAATTTCAAAATGTGCTCTTTCATTTCAGGAGTCAGCATCAGGGGTACCCATCGTCCACAGATCTTCCGATAGCCAAGCAAAGCAATAATATGACCCACACGTTCTTGTGAAATGCCTATTGTGCTTGCAGTTTCTCTCTGAGTGATAAGACTGTCGTCCTTAATCAATCTGTCAACATTTTGATTGTGAGACTAAGTGGTTGCGGTCACAGGACGTCCAACTCATTGTCACGCAGGTCAGATGTTCCCGCCTCAACATCTTTAAACTTACTCGGCCAACGATGCACAATGCTCACATCAACACAATCATCATGATGAATCTCCGTTCGGGTGACGCCTTCTCCTGTCGAGAGATCAATCGCATTGACCGACCATCTGCGCAGGGTTTCATACTTCACACTGTAACAACCCAACCGTCAAATACCAAGGCTTCCCACCAACTGGAGCTGTAGAGAAGAGGCTACGGAACAAGCCTTTACCTGCCGCGTACCAATGCTGCCAACTGTTGAAGAGTTACGAAGGTGGAGGCATTACTTTCAGCCAACCCTCTAGTTAATGCGTATCATCATTACTTATTAATTCTCGAAACACATCCAGGTGAGCTTGTTCACGTAATAATTACTCTAACACACGCGTGGCTCTATGGCAATAATTCAAAAGCTGAAAGGGTTAGTTACATCAAAAAAGAATTTTAAATTTTTATCCTACATAATATACGGTGTACGAAATGAGGCAAAATAAAATTGCTCTTATGATTCTAAAATTAAATCGGCATTATTTCGAAGCGCAGCTACAGCTTTTGTTACTCGAAATTGGCTGCTAGTTGACGTCACAAAAAGGTGCTCTCGTGGATGCGTCTAACTTATTCATGGCACACGCCGGTTTGTGGCTCGGCTTAGCCAAACATAACCGTTTCGACTCGAAAGGGAATTGTTCAGTCTTTATTTGGATTTCAGCCACCAGAAAGATCACTGCTTTTAACATGACAACAAAGTTCTCTCCTTACTCCCCAGTCCGAAATATATAAATATTTAGTAAACTTTCCGTGGAGACGTGAACACCAACTTCCGTAAGCGAAAAAAAAGGAAAAGAGGAAGCAATGATATTATCCAAAAGAGAATCGTAATATCTATAATAACTGTCATGTATTTTTAAAAATGAAACACCCTTGTGAACATGACGTTTAAAAATGAAGAAAGATTTCTGACAAACCATTGGCAAATCTTATTCTAAGCTCGTGTGAGTTAACTGTGATTACTAGCACTGATATGCATTTAACGAGTACCACTTTTCAGCACAATAAAACCTATCTTAAACTACTACAACATAATAAAAGTTACTGAGCTCTGAGTTTCTGGTTCTGTTCCCGTTGAGACAGAAAAACCTGAAATAGAGCGAAACAAATAACAAAGCTTAAGAATATTCGTTGCTAGTAACAGTAAAGTGAAACGTCTTTTACTCTATCGGATCTCAAAACCGAAGTATTAAAATTAAAATAAAGGCTAATGTACTTTTATGAGTAAACGGAATGGAATAATTTTTATGTTCTTGACTTACATCGACGGAAATTGAATCGCCATTGTCTTTTTGTAACAATAATGATACATGTATATATTACAGAGCTTTTGATGAAGTACCTTCTTTTACAAAAAAATGTAGTTTGTAGATTTACGTACTATTGCTCGTTATGACTTATTTCTGCGAGTGAGTGTCTTACTGTCTACAGTTGCCATTTCCAGGAAAAATTTCACATCATACAGAGATGTAACTACAGAACGTATCCTCTGCCTTGTAGTTCACAGTGATGTTCGAATTATAGATTTAGGTGTATAATTAAATGCGTGGATAATCTGAACAGTTTTTGAGACGTAACGAGACAGAATTGTTTCGCATTGTGAGTGATCATGTGGTACTATCAAGTAGGTTCAGCAGAACTTACTTCAGCAACTTACTTGCTGGTCTTATTCGTTCAAGTAATTTAACATACGTTCAATGGTATTGTTCATAACTAGCATTTCACAGTAACAATAAGTTGTGAAAATTATTAACTTCAAATTTACGTGGAAAATCTGAGTATAAAGCGAAAAATTGTACCATTAGTGTGTGTAACAGAGGGCAAACATATCCGTGAATAGTCGACAGAAGGGCAGCGTAAAATCAAGTGGACTGTCCAGTAACAGGTAACAGGGTTCATTACAGGCTGCATTTACTCTGCTTGTTTCTGGGAAAGCCATGGCGGGCGGTTATGGCTTGTTTAGCGCTTGCGTTTCACGAGTGGTCCCTGACACTACGACTGTAATAAGAGCCATTAATTAGTTTCCCTTCTGCGTGGGAATTACGCAGCCCGAAGCAATGTGGCTATTGTGCAGTGTTTCAGCAAAGTGCGTGTTACATGTGAACTTGTTACAGAAGTCTTCGCGAACGTGTTGCAGCAGTTGCTGAGTGTATTAAAGTTTAAAAAAGGTTTCTCATCATCACTGTGAATTATTCCAGTGGATATTTACCAGGCAATCGTTTGAAATGACGTAAGTACGGAAGCAGAAAAAGGGTATTTCGCAGTATTCACTTTACAAAGTATGTACGGAAGTCGAGCATTTCTTCAGGCAACCTTTAACACCATCGATAAACTTGAAATAACGCATGATGCACACGGTTCTGTATTGTAAATTATTTATTCACAACAGGTTTCGGTCATACACCACCATCACAGCGGGAAAATTATTTTACAGTGGTAACATCACATGACATTCATGACATTAGACATAAATGAACAACACTTTCGAGATAAGAACGCTTTCTGCACTGTGAAGCCGGTCTATAGACGAAACCGGTTGTGAATAAATAATTTACAAGACAGTACTGTGTACATAATTCATTTTTCGAAAAATGTATGGAAGGGTAGTTATCATTTGGACCCTAACAGTATCATGCCTCTGTCTACCTACAAGATTGTCTCACATATGAATTTTACAATAGGAATGAAAGAGAGCAGGTAGTGCTATCGTAGAAAACATTTTTGTGGTGTTTTTTGTGACTAGCTTTCTGTGGTAGTTTTTGTCATAACACACACTGAGGAGCTGAAACATTATAACAGCCTGATAATATCGGGTAGGTCCATCTTTAGAACACAGTTCAGCAGAGATTCTGCATTGAATGGATTCAGAAGGCGTTGCTACGTTTTCGCACGTATGTAGGACCAGATGTTCACGCGCAAGTCTGAAATATCTGTAAATTATAGCCTAGCGTTCGGAACGGGGAGTTGGCACGCGGTAACGCTCAAGTTACGTTAAAAGCGTTCATATCAGTCGAATTTGATGGGTAACACATTAACGTGAGTTCACCATCCTTTCGTCAAACCACTGTAGCACCACTCTCGCATTGTGACACGAACTGCCGTCCTACTGGAAGCTATCATAAGTCTCAATAAAAACACCAAACATTATGGAATCCTCTCGCTCCGTAAAATCGTTTACGTACTCCGCAACAAATAACTGAAGACATAGTGCGCGATTGTTAGTCTGAGAGGAAAGGTTGGGGCAAGACAGAAATTCGTGGCAGACCACTTCGAACCACTCCAAAGACTGTTGACTACAAGACAAAGGTCCGTAGCTGCCGCGATGAATTTGGTTACAACCAAAGGTCTCCCAGGGGAATGTCCCTCACAGTCAAACATTAGTTGACATATTGTCACAAAACTCAACCCTCATACAGCCGATGTTCAGCTTACTGCCACGAGAGTGCAGCAGCGAGTAGTTATACAAGATAGCGATGGGCGCCGAGAAATCTGACGTTGTGCTAGAAATACATACTCATCAGTCTGCTGTAAGAGAGCAACTACACATCACAACGCAGTACAGCAAAGATCCACCAACTGCCAACTCCATTTGGCTATGATATCTGTAGTTTAAAGCTTCAGGATGCCTTTTCAAGAGGAAATCAAGGAGTCGATATGCAGTGAATGAAGAAACAGTTGAGAACGTGCGGGCGAATTTCGCACGTAGCCCACATAAAACGACGAACGGGGCAAGTAGAGAGCTGAACATATCACAACCGACCGTTTGGAAGATCACAAGGAAATTACTGAAGCTGAAGCCTTACCGCTTACAACTGCTACAAGCCCTCATTCCCAACGACAAAGTAAGACGCTCTTAATTTTCAGCGCAGTTGCAACAGCTTATAGGAGACGGTGAGTTTTGTGAAGCTCATTTTCAGCGAAGATGCCACATTCTTTTATTGGCACACTGAACACGCACATTGTGAGAATCCTGGGGATAATGAATCTCCACGCCATGGTCTAGTACATTCGAGGTTCACCAAAATATAATGTGCTCTGTGCAGTCGCACGGTTTAAAGTTTAAAGGTCCAATTTTCCTCTGCGAAAAGACCGTTACAGGACACATGTATCTGGACATGGTGGAAAACTGACTCCTGCCACAACTATGGACCGACAGTGTGCACTCAATCTACCAAGACAATGGTGTTCCAGCTCTCTTCAAATTGTGCAAATGGCTCTGAGCACTATGGGACTTCACATCTGAGGTCATCAGTCCCCTAGAACTTAGAACTACTTAAACCTATTTAACTTAAGGACATCACACACATCCAAGCCCCAGGAATTATTCGAACCTGCGACCGTAGCAGTCACGTGGTTCCGGACTGAAGAGCCTAGAACCGCTCGGCCACAGCGGCCAGCCAGCTCACTTCCATCATGATGTTCTTGAATTCTTAAACAGGACACTGAGAAATCGATGAATATGTAATGGTGGGTTTGATGATCAGCAATTCATGTCATGGCCTCCATACTCTCCCGAGCTACCTCCATGCGATTTTTTTTTGTGTGGGTGAAATATTCTGTGTTTAATGTCTCCCCTACCAATAAACCTACCAGAACTGCGAGCTCGCATCAACAGTACTTTTGAACATATTGATAGGAACATGCTGCACCGAACTTAGGAAGAACCTAATTATGGACTTGATATCTGGAGAACTAGTGGCGGACACATATAGGCCAAAACGGCTTTTCTGGATATGACTGTTCGAAAAATTTAGTAAATATAACATGCTTTCTACATCTTTCAACTAATGAAAAGTATTAACCAATCCTACCTGACTATCTGGTTAACTGGCTGAATGCTACTTTATTTTCAAAACGTAAAGGTAAATGTGTTTGAATCGTATCAGTTTATCTACATCTACATCCTACTCCGCAAGCCAAGTAATGGTGTGTGGCGGAGGTTACTTTCGGTACCTCTATCCGATCCCTCCAACCCTGTTCCACTTGCGAATAGTGAGTGGGAAGAATAAATGTCGGTAAGGCTCTGTATTGGCTCTAATTTCTCCAATTTTCTCCTCGTGGTCAATCGCGAGATGTATGTGGGCGAAGTAATGTGTTGGATGCCAGTGACCAGTTGCTTGATTGCAAAGGTGCAAATCTCTTCTTTTACCAGAGCAGGTGCAACGGCAATCCCACATATGCGAAATGCTGCGAGCGCCACAAATCCTGATATTTCAGCATCTCCTCGAAAAAGTACTCAAGGATATCCGTGATAATTCGCTCTCGTAGTACACACTGTAATTATCCAAATCATAATAATATTGTTGTAGCCTGGAAAGTAGGGTTAGATACCCACGAATAAAAATAGCAGAACTGCAATAACCTTCAAATGTAATTGGGAGGCCCCTTGTCGTCTAATAAGCAGCAGTTATAACAGCAAGGGGTTGGCAGCTACACTTGTTTTTGGCGCGTATTATTTAAGACGAGAGCACACGAAGACTTGGTATGAAGTGAACGCCTTCCCTTAAGTGCCTTGTATGATAATCTACATCAGTGTTAAATATAATTCTCCTCACAAATCATGCTCTCACTACGAATAGAATTTTCACTGACATTAGTCATTTCTAGAACTCCAGAAATATATCTCAAGCACATGGGAGTTTGACACAGCTACAACACGGAGCAGTAATATGTAAAGAAACTTTCAGTTGCTCTAATCAAATTTGCACAGACACGCAGGTCTTTTCATAGTAATTCTAAACTGTGCTCTTGCTCATCTGTGCATAATAAACGGAATATAGGATTCATACAGCATCCTTTCAGCCATCTGCGCTGTTAAACCTTCATGACACAAACATAATAAATCTTGCAAGCGAACCTGCGACCGCAGCGGTCGCGTGGTTCCAGACTGCAGCGCCTAGAACCGCTCGGCCACTCCGGCCGGCTAGGACAGAGAGAGTGGCTTGAGTACGTAATATTTTGAATGGGAGCCCATGTCCAAAAACTTACCATTTCCGTTCTACGACGGTTTCAGTTCAGATGTGTAACAGGTCTGCTGAAGGAAAGAGAGAAGTGTCAGAGCTGCTTGTCCTGGTATGCAGTAGGATAGACAGGATGAAATATACTAATCGTGGGTCCGTACGCAAAGTTTGACTTATGAACCTCTAGGAGAGACAGAGGAAAATCTGCTGGTACGAGTTCTGGCCGATGCACCAGAAAACGAAGAGACAACTTGCAGGATGGAGAGTGTGTACCAGAATACGCTTCGTAGATTCAGTGTCTGTAACAACATTGCCAATACGGAGCCGCTGTTGCAATGTACCAGTACTGTTCTGTACGTAAAGTTTTTTTTGTTTTTGAATAATGTATAAATCTAATGTTTCAAGTGTTAATACTAACAAATGTGCTTAAGTGATAAATGGGTGTTTCGTTACGTTTCCTTTCGAATTATTACCTAATAATTCTATTGCGTCACGACTAATTCAATCCCTCAAGCAGTGTGTATGAGTTAAACATCAGAAATGAAACCGTCGTTAAACGGAAACGGTACGTTTCCAGACATGAGTTACCGCTGAAAATATTATGCATTCCCCTTTACTTTCGTAGAAGTTAGTAACAGGAATTTCCAAACACCCTATACTTCTATTAGTGACTGAGGACGTTGTACTGAACAAGATTTTATCACCATTTACTTCAGTGTAGATTAATAATCATAGCTAATACAAGTCGTATGATTTTATGTTCGCAGCTTTTTAGGTGGACAGTACATGTGGCAACAGCAAGGCATTACTGTTTGTTTGAAGAGGTGTTGAAGCGTGGACGCATGGACGCCAAATAGTTCGTCTATACTGACAGGCGTAGTCCATTTAGTAGTGCAGTTGCGACAGTGCAGAAAACATCAGGTAGTAGAGTCTTTGACGTGTTTGTGGGAAGACTGTTCGACGCAGAGAATAAACAAGCGACACACTGGTATGCGTACGTAGTAAGGTATCACATCTAAAAATAACTGTACCTATATCCGTTAAACTCAGAACAATATTCTGACCGGGTCACGTGCCCTCAGTGACACTAGGCTTCATCGAGGTTCGAGGTGGGCACTTGCCATAATTCTGTGTGCATCAGTGTATGCAGAGTGATTTCATAATGATATTACAAACTGTTAAGGATGATGGGTAATGTATCAATTTCAGGTAAGGGACCCACTCCGAAAACGACTAAGTCCAAAATTATGAATTAATATTGTTATGTGTCGACAGAAGTGCCGACACAGTGTTATTTTGAAGGGGCCGAATAGGCACGCTATAAGCTCACCCAGAATATCGTGAAGTCTGAAACAGGATGCTCAATGAATGCTAATAAAAGTACGTTGCTTTGGGAATACTTAACTTTAATCCATCCTTTTGGTATACATCGTTTATGGTGAATACAAGTAAGACTCTCTCCAGATATGGTTAACTGCGCCTTGCTAGGTCGTAGCTATGGACTTAGCTGAAGGCTATTCTAACTGTCTCTCGGCAAATGAGAGGAAGGCTTCGTACGTCTAGTCGCTAGCAATGTCGTCCGTACAGCTGGGGCGAGTGCTAGTCCGTCTTTCTAGACCTGCCATGTGGTGGCGCTAGGTCTGCAAGTACTGACAGTGGCGACACGCGGGTCCGACATGTACTAATGGACCGCGGCCGATTTAAGCTACCACCTAGCAAGTGTGGTGTCTGGCAGTGACACCACATATATTATTCTGATACCTCTGACAGTGGAATGCATACGTCGAGTAAGTTGTTGCTAAGATTTCAGGCTAGGCAACTTTCAGAGTTGGAAGTATGGATGAAGAAAAAATATCTACCAAACATGGGGTATGAGATGCATACGTTAACAGCTATGAGTACTTGCTCACCTTCTTCTACTGCAAGCTCTTTTGTTTCCATATTATTGGAGCAGGTAGTATGGACCAAAACGAGAAAAAGTGTCCCGTATACATGGGCTCTAAAATGCATGCCTTAATCCAGGAACAGTCATTCTTCGGTGACCCGCTGGCCTGATTCACATGCTTGTTTAAGCTCGCCGGCCGCCTCATCACGTGACTCGACAACAGCGCTCTTAGAGCATGAAGTCAACACGAAACGTTATTGTTAGTATGGTGACGCGCAGACGTGAATGGCAGCCCTGTCTCGACACGGCAGGCCAACTTAATACACCTCAAAACAAGTTTTTGAGTGTGTTCTTTTTAAGTTAACACCATTCTCAGATATCTCTTTACAATAGATAACTTAGAAAATTCCGCAGCCCATCGCTCTCCACACGAATTTCTTCTGCAGGCCGGGCTGAAACCAGTCGCGTGCCGGATCCGGCCAACAGGCCAGTGATTGCACGCCATTGCCTGAAGAGTTACGGACACTTGGTCAGTAGTGGACATGTGTTACAGGGTAGAGAAGATGAAGAGGTGCTTACAGTTTTTTTTAAGATATCCATTTTAGAACCCATGTTTACCAGACACGTTTTTCTTGTTTTGGTCCATATCATCACTTCCGAAAGTCGTCTACCCCACAATCTCAGCAACAACCTATCGGTACATGTGTTTCACTGTCAAAGGTATCAGAATTATTTTCACTTATAACTTCGGACTTGGCGAATTTCTGACCAATGTCCCTCACCTGTGATTGGTACGTTTACCCGTCTCTACCACCCCTAAAAGTTTGGAACACCCCGTATGCAGAGTGTTTCCAAAACAGTCATCCATTTTCACAAAACTGTACTTCTGGCATGAATGAAAATTTGGGGTACAATTTAACTTAGGCATTGAAGCGGAGTTTAATTTGGTTCCAGCAGTAAGTTGGTGAGTCATGTGGTTGCCTATAGAGGTCTATGTGATGCAGCTAGATCACTGCTTGCTAGCACAGTCTGTCGACCTCCACAGTTGCGAGAACATCCCGGAAACTTCTTTTTCCAATAGTTCGTAGCATTATCCTACTGGCATATGTGAGCTGTCTTAACGATCGATCTGCCGTAAGGGGCGTACGGATTCGCACTGCACCCGTGGCCGACAAGGTCGTTTGACCTCACGCTTTCTTGTTTGCTCTTGTGGCAGTTTGTGAAAGACTGTGTCCAAGTGCCACCTCTTCCAGCAACTGTGGATGAACTGCGACGCTACGCAATAACAGTAACAGTTCCAGAAATGTTAGGAAACAATGTGGGAGGAATTTGACTATCGTTTGGATGTTTGTCGTGCGCCCATTAGAGTGTATATGAAACATTTGTGAAAGGTACACCAAAACTTTGATGCTAAACCTAACAGTCAAATATATTAGTCGACCACGATGCAATTGTACTTGGCAGTGAGCGCGCCTCAGTCGGCTTAGCAACACTCAGCGCTTAATCGGGATTTCGGAGGAAAGGAAGGATGGCACAACTACAGTTATGCAGCGAAATCTGCACTAATCTTAGTGACTGGAGTATATAAGTGGATGCTCTGTCACACAAGGCGCAAGTACTTCATGTACTGTTCCTGCTTCATTGAAATTAGTTCCAATTTCATCTGCCGTGTTAGTTTCCATATCACTGTCATTATGTGCAGCCTATTCATCTTCTTTCTACTCGCCAGAGTTAATTATTATACGATCTACTGCTACTTCCATTAACCTATCTTTGCATAAATATTCATTTGCAATTCCTTTTACATGTTTGCAAGCATTTAACCAATCACATTGGTTAATATTACATAATGAGTCTTTGGATATTTATTTAGGATAGTTAAACTGATATAAGATGAACATCAACAAAAGCAAAACGAGGATAATGGAATGTAGTCGAATTAAGTCGGGTGATGCTGAGGGAATTAGATTAGGAAATGAGACACTTAAAGTAGTAAAGGAGTTTTGCTATTTGGGGAGCAAAATAACTGATGATGGTCGAAGTAGAGAGGATATAAAATGTAGACTGGCAATGGCAAGGAAAGCGTTTCTGAAGAAGAGAAATTTGTTAACATCGAGTATAGATTTAAGTGTCAGGAAGTCGTTTCTGAAAGTATTTGAATGGAGTGTAGCCATGTATGGAAGTGAAACATGGACGGTAAATAGTTTGGACAAGAAGAGAATAGAAGCTTTCGAAATGTGGTGCTACAGTAGAATGCTGAAGATTTGATGGGTAGATCACATAACTAATGAGGAAGTATTGAATAGGATTGGGGAGAAGAGAAGTTTGTGGCACAACTTGACCAGAAGAAGGGATCGGTTGGTAGGACATGTTCTGAGGCATCAAGGGATCACCAATCTAATATTGGAGGGCAGCGTGGAGGGTAAAAATCGTAGGGGGAGACCAAGAGATGAATACACTAAGCAGATTCAGAAGGATGTAGGTTGCAGTAGGTACTAGGAGATGAAGAAGCTTGCACAGGATAGAGTAGCATGGAGAGCTGCATCAAACCAGTCTCAGGACTGAAGACCACAACACCAACAACAAACTGATAAAAGAGACTTTTCTCTGCAATTGTATCGTTGTATTTTAGATTATCTCTATGGGGTTCAAATCACAGTGTTACGGTTGGAGATTAAGGTCGGTATATCCCCTACGCTTTGAAACCGCATCTTTAAAATGACGATTTGCCTTTTTGTAACTCATAATATGCAAGAGCCCATTGTTAAGCTTGGTTCAAAACTGATTTTGTTGTGAAACAGCCATTCAGTTATATCCTCTTTACGAGTTGCATTAGTGGTGACCTTATTTGCCTGAACAGAACGATACAGTGTGTTACCAAGAACAGCAATACTGCCGACTGCGATGTGAGGAACAATTATTTTCCTATCCATTTGTGGTAATTATCAGCATTCACATCATCGTGATAGTCTTGGGATTTATATTTCGAATTATAACTTAACTCTATGAAACCCACAGCTCTTTGAGCGTAGACAATAACAGTTCTTTGACCTGAACTGCTGTTAGTCATTACACTAGGAACTGCTTCATACTGCCAGGACTTTTTCGTGCATGAATACCACTGTTGTTTATTGCTCCTTTTCATTATTTCTTATTTCTCTTGAGTAATCCACGTGCTTTACAACTATGTCAAAACATCCTTTAAAGATGCCTCTGTTATTACATTTTTTGAAACGAAATTCCATCTATTCCTAAATTTTCTGAAATGTTTCCCTGAACATGTATATGAGATTTCGAAATTATAAGCACCTGTGTCAAGGTTGGGACTTCTTCCTTCTGCTCATAACACTCCAAAAATTGTCTTCGAATAAGTACATTCCTGAAATGATCAACACGAACTATAAGGAATTATCAAACGGTTTCCGTTCACGGCATTACATAGTCAATGTAGCGCAACTCCAATGCTGGTATATAAGCACCGACATGTAGGCAAGGGAATAGTGTGATCTTCCTGTCTTTCCAACACCCGTGCGATAATGAGGGGACGTGAATTTCGGCGGCGTTATTACCAAATGCATCCAAACACGACCAACGTGTTGCCATTCTTTTCGTGGCTGCTGCACGACAAACACCGGTAGGGATCCATCGTAGATTGGAAAATATGTAAACAACGGTTGTGAAATGATACACCAAGATCATGATAAATCACGTCCCCAATCGCAAATGTTGTAATGCAGAAGTTACGCCACTTCAAGTGGGAAACATTCGAGCACCCGTCCTAGAGACCCGATTTCTACCCACGCAATTGACACGCCTCCGGTCCCTTAAAAAAGGCCTTGAAGTGTCGACGATCCTCGTCGGACGAGGATGTGCAGCAGACAGTTACGGACCTCTTCACGCAGCAGGACACGATGTTTTACCAACAGGGTACCTTCAAACTGGTGCGTCGGTTGGAGGATTGCCTCAATATTCATGGCGATTTTGATTGATTAGCATACTAATTCATGACTGCACATCTTTCGAACATAAAAAATTTTGATGGCTTCTATAATTTTCTAGAGTGCTTTTGTTTTCTAAGAGTTTTGACTTTTCCCTAGGTTCTTCCGCTTTCTTAAAGTCTTTCAAAATTTACTGTTTTCTTTCTGATTTCCCTACCATTTTTGCCACCTATGCCACTGCTATCTCCAGCTTTTTTTTCTTCCAGGACAAATTGCACAGTTTTCAATATAAGCTCTTTTTCACCTGAATGTATCCACTTTTGTGGTGTGTTCCTCTATTTTCCACACTCAAAAGTATTCATGATTATGGATAACACCACTCTGCACTACCGCCTATCTGTCACGAGGAAACGCTGAACCACTTGATGCTATATGCACAACTGACTTAAAAGCATTGAAAGTAAGACGTATTTTCCTTAGTTACCGTTGCAATTTTTACTGCGACTTCGCAGCATGTTTCCAATAACAGCCACGAGGAGCCAAGAAAAATAATATCATCGTTGTATTGTAATTGTCTTCAGTCTTGGGAAATGGAACTAGTCTATGAAAGAGACAAAACAGTTGTATCACCCACCCTAAAATATTGCTCAAATTAATGGGACACGTACCTAATAGGACTAATAGAGGATATTGAACGTATACAAGGAAAGGAAGCACGGATGTTTACATATTTTTGACCTACTGGAGAGCTTCAAGGAGATTCTGCAATACTGGATTGGCAAAGGCTTGAAGGTTGACGCAAACTACCCCACGAAAGCCTACAGCCAAAGTTCTACAACCAACTTTGAGTGACGAATCTAGGAATACAGATCAACACCCTATCTTTCTTTCCCGAAGGGATCGCGAAGACGATTTTAAACTAATTACAGCGCACTTGGAGTTGTTTAAGCATCCATTCTTTCCGGCTCTAATTACGTCAATAATATGGGATAATTTCCACATAACTAGCACAATAGCATGTATCCTCTGCCATGCACTTCATGGTGGATGTAGATGTAGATGTGCTTGCAGTTACATGTTTTATTCTTGTAAAATCGTTTTATTTTTAATGAAACCTTTGTTGTCATATGCATAACTTTAAATTAACTCCTTGTTTCTACACTCCTGGAAATGGAAAAAAGAACACATTGACACCGGTGTGTCAGACCCACCATACTTGCTCCGGACACTGCGAGAGGGCTGTACAAGCAATGATCACACGCACGGCACAGCGGACACACGAGGAACCGCGGTGTTGGCCGTCGAATGGCGCTAACTGCGCAGCATTTGTGCACCGCCGCCGTCAGTGTCAGCCAGTTTGCCGTGGCATACGGAGCTCCATCGCAGTCTTTAACACTGGTAGCATGCCGCGACAGCGTGGACGTGAACCGTATGTGCAGTTGACGGACTTTGAGCGAGGGCGTATAGTGGGCATGCGGGAGGCCGGGTGGACGTACCGCCGAATTGCTCAACACGTGGGGCGTGAGGTCTCCACAGTACATCGATGTTGTCGCCAGTGGTCGGCGGAAGGTGCACGTACCCGTCGACCTGGGACCGGACCGCAGCGACGCACGGATGCACGCCAAGACCGTAGGATCCTACGCAGTGCCGTAGGGGACCGCACCGCCACTTCCCAGCAAATTAGGGACACTGTTGCTCCTGGGGTATCGGCGAGGACCATTCGCAACCGTCTCCATGAAGCTGGGCTACGGTCCCGCACACCGTTAGGCCGTCTTCCGCTCACGCCCCAACATCGTGCAGCCCGCCTCCAGTGGTGTCGCGACAGGCGTGAATGGAGGGACGAATGGAGACGTGTCGTCTTCAGCGATGAGAGTCGCTTCTGCCTTGGTGCCAATGATGGTCGTATGCGTGTTTGGCGCCGTGCAGGTGAGCGCCACAATCAGGACTGCATACGACCGAGGCACACAGGGCCAACACCCGGCATCATGGTGTGGGGAGCGATCTCCTACACTGGCCGTACACCACTGGTGATCGTCGAGGGGACACTGAATAGTGCACGGTACATCCAAACCGTCATCGAACCCATCGTTCTACCATTCCTAGACCGGCAAGGGAACTTGCTGTTCCAACAGGACAATGCACGTCCGCATGTATCCCGTGCCACCCAACGTGCTCTAGAAGGTGTAAGTCAACTACCCTGACCAGCAAGATCTCCGGATCTGTCCCCCATTGAGCATGTTTGGGACTGGATGAAGCGTCGTCTCACGCGGTCTGCACGTCCAGCACGAACGCTGGTCCAACTGAGGCGCCAGGTGGAAATGGCATGGCAAGCCGTTCCACAGGACTACATCCAGCATCTCTACGATCGTCTCCATGGGAGAATAGCAGCCTGCATTGCTGCGAAAGGTGGATATACACTGTACTAGTGCCGACATTGTGCATGCTCTGTTGCCTGTGTCTATGTGCCTGTGGTTCTGTCAGTGTGATCATGTGATGTATCTGACCCCAGGAATGTGTCAATAAAGTTTCCCCTTCCTGGGACAATGAATTCACGGTGTTCTTATTTCAATTTCCAGGAGTGTATATACATTCATACAGAAGTAATAGTGAGTATGTTTGAAACATACTACATGATACTAATACGCTTAACACTTATGACAAAAACTATGAACCGTGGAAAATACATGAAATAAATCCAAAACCGGATTCAGGAAGAGAGGCAACCCAGCATGGGCATACAATGCAGGACATTCAACCTCAGTGTGGAGTACATCATCGTGGGAAGATAAAACATTAGTGTCGATTACTTTATTCCTATATCCTGCACGTTCACCCGTAAAGGTCACACGGAGGATGCAGTGCTAATTTGTTGACACCATATGGAGTATGTGTTGCTTAGTTGGATCACTAAGCGTTTTTTTTCGTTTTTGTTTATTTGCGATACTACATTAGTTTTTAGTTTTTAACGGGTGTTAAAATTTCCCCACTTGCAATTTTACGACTGTTAACGAGTTCGCAACCATTTGTGATGGTACAACGTTTAACAATTTTAACTAATTCAATTAGACACGTTAAGTAGAAACACATGAAGAACCAATAATTTGTAACGTTTAATACCTACATATACAGAAAGTTCGAACAGTGTGAATAGAGTTATAAATGAATAAATAGTGCGCACATGATGAAAATTCTGGGTACTAGTGTCTGGCGATTGTCAAGCAGTTTGCTAACGCAAGTTATGGACCCTGATATACTGTATTACGTGGTCAGATAGATAGGAATGAAGTGCAACCAAGTGAGCATCGGTAAACCCTCTGCGACGACTGTATGCCCCTTGTGTTGTAAGTTAGAGAGATCTCCCTAAAGTTTTGAAAAAAAAATCAGTTAAGCTAAAATTAGTTTCTGGTTATGATGACAGGCACTCTAAGTCATAATGGCTTATATTAACGAGCATCGTAACATTACCACACTTGAAACTTCCTGGCAGATTGAAACTGTGTGCCGGACCGAGACTAGAACTGGGGACCTTTGCCTTTCTTTGGTAAGTGCTCTACCATCTGAGTACCCAAGTACGACTCACGACCCGCCCTCACAGCTTCAATTCTGCCAGTGGCTCGTCTCCTACCTCCCAAACTTCACAAAAGCTCTCCCGGCACCTTGCAGAACTAGCACTCCCCGAAGAAAGGATACTGTATAGACATGGCTTAGCCACAACCTGGGGGATATTTCCAGGATGAGATTTTCACTCTGCAGCTGAATGTGTGCTGATTTGAAACTTCCTGGCAGATTAAATTTGTATGCCGGACCGAGATGGTAGAGCAGTTGCCCGCGGAAGGCAAAGATCCAGAGTTCGAGTCTCGGTCCGGGACACAGTTTTAATCTGCCAGGAAGTTTCATATCAGCGCACACTCCGCTGCAGAGTGAAAATCTCATTCTGGAATTACCACTCTTTTCTAATTGTCAACACCGTCAGTCACTGAGCTGCAACAGTGGCTGATTGGTATGAGAAATATTCAAAACGTATCACGAAGTTCCAACGAGCCACAAAGTTGCGTAATTAGGTCAATGCTCTGGAAACATATGGAAGAATGCTGTAGGCACCAGGGAACCATAGTATTTGGTTGAAATGGGTTGTTTTGCTGTGACAGGACTGGATTGCTCTAATGTCTCCTGTGGTTTCACAAGGGACAACAAACATGAAAATCATGTTTCAGCCCCGTCGCCTACTATGAAAAAGGTTATCATTATCACGAGTTATCATTGTTGTTAATCATCATCAAAACTCAACGCACGGAATTTATGGATTGTTCTGAAGATCTAGTTTGTCAGAGTTGCATTAAGTTCTGTTTACGACGTTTTTCGCCTCACGTAGAAGAGGACATACGTCATGTGTGTGTCCGTATAGATACTGTAATTAAAAAAGACAGTAATACTAATAGTTTCCATAGCAGCTGGCGGCGGTATAACATGATTTTCGATAAATTTCCAGACACTGTGTGGCACCGAGTACTGAAAAGGAAGTTAGACTTTCATGTCGAGTCGACGGCTAGCACAAGCTCCGGTTAGATAAGTATCCTGAAAGAAATCTTTCATGTCATTTTGAACAGAACCATATCATGATTCTACTTTGCCATTTTACAATAACGCCAGAAACTTAAATTCACACCGCCAATCACTTACCGAATGCTACTAGGATGACAGAGGTTTATTTTTCATGTATTCGGTGCTATTTTCTGGAATATAAATTCTTAAAATATACTGCTTAGAGAATTTGCGATGGATGGTTTCCAACACAAGCAGCAGCGCTTCACTGCTGTTCTCGTCACGGGGATCCCCCCCGGCGCTGCCGCCGCAGTGCCGCCAACTTGCCGATTAATCGCCCTGCTGACGGCCCTACTAATGCCCGGAGGCTCGCGTCCGGTACCCACATTACGCCCCACGCCGCCTTCAGCAGCCATTAAACTTTCAGCTAAGTGCCTAGTAATGAGCGGCCAGCTAGCGGCCGGTGCCACCTGAGCGGAGCCGCGGCGTGAGTAATGGTGGTAGCACTGCCGTCTCCCGACAGGTGTTAAATCATAGCCTGCTTCGACACCCGAAAATAATCACTCAGGTAGTGAGGCAACGAACGAGCAAGTGGAAAGGGGGCGCGATTCGCCGTGTAACACCGCCAAATACTGAAAATTTAAGGGGAGGAAAACTTTATGTCCCGAAACTAAGCTTTCCTTCTTTTTTCACTTCTGTTTTTGTGGGTTTGCGAAGGGACCAGTTTGAATACGCGTGGTGCACGTGCAAGCCCAATGCCGTCTCGAAACACGCAGTACTGCGCTCGCCAGAGCCGATCGCTCTGGCATCCCGAGGGCTGGCACTAGCCGAGTGCGAATTTGCATGCAGCGGGTTTCTCACTGCCATCTGCCTCGGTACCCGGGGCATAATTAAGAAACGGGCCTTTACTGCCTGCTGTTTCTAAAGTGCCCGTTAATTTATGTGAACCATAATATGGATAATATCTTTGACTGAGTAGACTTTCCAGAGGTAATACACAACTGGCCATCAAAATTGCTACACCACGAAGATGGGTTTCAGGTAGATTATATAATGGTAAGGCAGATATTTAGGAACCAGATTTTAAATTGTAAGACATTTCCGGGGGCAGATGTGGACTCTGACCACAATCTATTGGTTACGAACTGTAGATTGAAACTGAAGAAACTGCAAGAGGTTGGAATTTAAGGAGATTGGACCCGGATAAACTGACTAAACCAGAAGTTGTACAGAGTTTCAGGGAGAGCATAAGAGAACAATTGACAGGAATGGGGGAAAGAAATACAGTAGAAGAAGATTGGGTAGCATTGAGGAATGAACTAGTGAAGGCAGCAGAGGATCAAGTAGGTAAAAAGACGAGGGCTAGTAGAAATCCTTGGGTAGCAGAAGAGATACTGAAATTAATTGATGAAAGGAGAAAATACAAAAATGCAGCAAGTGAAGCTGGCAAAAAGGAATACAAACGTCTCAAAAATGAGATCGACAGGAAGTGCAAAATGGCTAAGCAGTGATGGATAGAGGACAGCTGTAAGGATGTAGAGGCTTATTTCATGAGGGATAAGATAGATACTGCCTACAGGAAAATTAAAGAGACCTTGCATGAATATCAAGAGCTCAGATGGAAACCCAATTCTAAGCAAAGAAGGTGGAAGGAGTATATAGAGGGTCTATACAGGGGCGATGTTCTTGAGGATAATATTATGGAAATGGAAGAGGATGTAGATGAAGATGAAATGGGAGATACGATACTGCGTGAAGAGTTTGACAGAGCACTTAAAGACGTATGAGACAGGCGAAATTCCCTCAGACTTCAAGAAGAATATAATAATTCCAATCCCAAAGAAAGCACGTGTTGACAGATGTGAAAATTACCGAACTATCAGTTAAATAAGTCACAGCTCCAAAATACTAACACGAATTCTTTACAGACGAACGGAAAAACTGAAAGAATCCGACCTGGGGGAAGATCAGTTTGGATTCCGTAGGAATGTTGGAACACGTGAGGCAATACCTACCCTACGACGTATCTTAAAAGAAAAATTAAGGAAAGGCAAGCCTACGTTTCTAGCATTTGTAGACCTAGAGAAAGCTTTTGACAATGTTGACTGGAATACTTTCTTTCAAATTCTGAAGGCGGCATGGGTAAAATACAGGGAGCGAAAGGCTATTTACAATTTGTACAGAAAGCAAATGACACTTATAAGAGTCGAGGGACATGAAATGGAAGCAGTGGTTGGGACGGGAGTGAGACAGGGTTGTAGTCTCTCCCCGATGCTATTCAATCTGTATATTGAGCAAGCGGTAAAGGAAACAAAGGAAAAGTTCGGAGTAGGTATTAAAATTCATGGAGATGAAATAAAAACTTTAAGGTTCGCCGATGACATTGTAATACTGTCAGAGACAGCAAAGGACTAGGAAGAGCAGTTGAACGGAATGGTCAGTGTCTTGAAAGGAAGATATGAGATAAACATCAACAAAAGCAAAACGAGGATAATGGAATGTAGTCGAAATAAGTCGGGTGATGCTGAGGGAATTTTATTAGGAAATGAGACACTTGAAGTAGTAAAGGAGTTTTGCTATTTGGGAAGCAAAATAACTGATGATGGTGGAAGTAGAGAGGATATAAAATGTAGACTGGCAATGGCAAGGAAAGCGTTTCTGAAGAAGAGAAATTTGTTAACATCGAGGCTTGATTTATGTGTCAGGAAGTCGTTTCTGAAAGTATTTGTATGGAGTGTAGCCATGTATGGAAGTGAAACATGGACGATAAATAGTTTAGACAAGAAGAGAATAGAAGCTTTCGAAATGTGGTGCTACAGAAGAATGCTGAAGATTAGATGGGTACATCACATAACTAATGAGGAGGCATTGAATAGAACTGGGTAGAAGAGGAGTTTGTGGCACAACTTGACTAGAAGAAGGGATCGGTTGGTAGGACATGTTCTGAGGCATCAAGGGATCACCAATTTAGTACTGGAGGGCCTGCGTGGACGGTAAAAATCGTAGAAAAAAAATGGTTCAAATGGCTCTGAGCACTATGGGACTCAACTGCTGAGGTCATTAGTCCCCTAGAACTTAGAACTAGTTAAACCTAACTAACCTAAGGACATCACAAACATCCATGCCCGAGCAGGATTCGAACCTGCGACCGTAGCGGTCTTGCGGTTCCAGACTGCAGCGCCTTTAACCGCACGGCCACTGCGGCCGGCCAAAAATCGAAGAGGGAGACCAAGAGATGATTACACTAAGCAAATTCAGAAGGATGTAGGCTGCAGTAGGTACTGGGAGATGAAGAGGCCTGCACAGGATAGAGCAGCATGGAGAGCTGCATCAAACCAGTCTCAGGACTGAAGACCACAACAACAACAATTATTTTCTTTCCATGTAACAAGTGAGCATCGTGTATAATAAAATTTATTACATTAATTTAAGACCCTCATTTTTGAACCATTATATGAGAAACATTACCAACTTTAATATTGACATTAAAACTACGCATCACCATTGACTTACCAGTTCTATTCGGATAGCTATGCAACAGTAACACTCTGCGAATGACAAATCTGTCCTTCATAAAACTGAATGGAAATTTTTGGACCAGTATTGGACACTGAAACTGTCCTAGCTACCTGGGAGTTGATACTCTTTTCACTCTAAGTGGGAAGAGTAGCTTAACAAATGATCCAGATTTTTATTCTCACTCGAATTGCTCGGTAAGCGTCTCTGCCATCGAAGGAACTGACTTCTGTAGACTGTGTGAAGATTAATTTGCTTATTTCAGTTTTATACCGAGGTTATGAACCTAGAAGCCTTTAGATCTCTTTATACGACAAATTTCACAACTCACTACATCTGTGATGTAAGACACAGGTTGGTGCGAGAGTATATCAGTAACCGATATTTGAACGAAGTTTGTTAACAATGTAAAGCAAACAATATCTGCGCACAATATTGTCTCACAAGTTCGTAAGAATGGCAAGCATACCTTAGTGAAACAAAACACGTAAATATACGTCTTGTACCAATTTTAAATAAGTAGAATGTAGTTCAATAAGTATTCCTCAGACGTTCGAAGTTATAATTTTCAGATTACTTTAAAAAACCTACAAAATCATTCGCTTACAATCCTAAATAATATTTTTACCTTCATTTCAGAACGGATAACGGTTGGTTTTTCTGCGAAAAATAGACAATCTGGTGCGCGGCCCATTCCAGCGCGAGGCCGGTGACATGTTTCACGTGCTGCATGGGAAAAACAACTTTGGTGGCGAGATGTCTGTTCTTTGTTCGTTTATACAGGATGTCTCAGGAGGAATTTTCAGTATTCATGGACATGACATGAGAGGTCATTTGAAGCAAAGACTTCGTAGGGACATATGTCCTTTCCCGTATGGTTCACGAAATAGAACACATTTAATGTGCATGGTGCGGCAAACAAAAGTGGCACAGACGAGTGGATACGATTCCACGTCATTGTATGCATATAAATGGCAGCATTAACGGAGGAGGAAAAGACCTATGTTACTTTCAACGGGATGGAGCAACTGCTCATTCAGCCGGCCGAACCTTGGAGCACATTTACACAACTATCGCGCCGTCCAGAGCTGTTAGTAGGTGTCAGTCATGTCGCGGACCCCAGCTGGCCGACAGGATTGATCTGTCAGTGTACGGCTATTTTGTGTGGGGAGTCCTCAAGTCTAAGATCTGTCACAACAACCCTAGTAGTCATCAAGAACTGCAGAAGAACATGTCGGATGAGACTGCAGCAATTCCAGCAGTCCAGTTTGGATCCGCCTTCAGCAGCTCGCTGACCAGGGCCCAAATGTGGCAAGAGATGAATGGGAGTCTCTTTCAACATCTGATATAGTCGGGTTAGTACTGTATTTTCTTTCCTCTCGTGTGTTCCTTTGTACCGTGGAACTTTGTTCTCCGATCCACTTTTGTTTTCCTCACCCTGAATATCGTTATTTATTTTCTGTATTATACAATGCAGTGTCAGGTTTAGACAAGGACAACAGTTAGTAAACGTTACGATATACGTCTTACTAACTATCAATTGAAAAATACGTGCCTTTCGCCTCTAAACATTGTCGTACACAGGTCGGAAAGCGTCGTCGGTATTTCCCTACAGCAGCAGGTGAACTATCATTGCAGCATATCTGTATATTCTTCTTAGATGAATTTCATTTCAGTCAGCGATTGTACAGACATAGTCAGCCGACACTTCTCTCTCACACCCTCTGTGCCTCGCACTACTTCATTCACAAAACACTAAGGACAACCGCGCATTCAACGGGCTCGTTTAGTGGTTGGAAAGATATACCGAGCAAAGAGGTTGAAAGCAACAAAGCGGGATGGGCTAGAAAACAACTTCAAAGATTTTGGGTGTGTCCCACTAGCCATTAAACATATATGCATTAAATTCGTTCTATTTCGGAAACCATTCACAGTAGGACATATGGAGCTTTTTGCTTCAAATGGGTGTTCCTGAATATATCATTCCTGCTAGGAAATTATGTATCCTCCATGTCTGCAAAGGTTTACATTTGTGGTAAGTGATTCCTTTGCAATTTCAACGAATTTAAATTTTGGTCAGATTCTGTGGTTGTACTCATCTACAAAGCATAATGAGGATATATAAAATATTACAAATGGTAAAAAAATGGTGAAAATGAAACGTTCATTCAGCAAAATAGTGACGAGAAGAGTGCCAAATTGGATCCAATAGAATAGTACTCCCTAACTGAAAAAGGGCATTCGATGTATCCTTCTGTGGCTGAGCTAACACTTTTGAGCGGTAAAGACATAAAATGAAACGACTGCGATGTTCATGCCCTATTGAGATTAAAACTGGGTTAGTTTTGCCTGATGTAGGGGAAGCAGTCTCCCTATCTTATAATTAAGCCGTTCTTAATTTGTGGGTTTCTTGCCACTACAAATTTCTTCAAAGAACTCATTCTCCTGTCTAACGATTTTATTTGTTTTGAAATAAAAGCTATTCCGGTACTTGGCATTTTGCCATTTTCGCCCCATTGTACAATGAGTTATAGTTATGAGTGCAGAGTGGTTCAAGTGGCTCTGAGCACTATGGGACTTAACTGCTGTGGTCATCAGTCCCCTAGAACTTAGAACTACTCAAACCTAACTA
This sequence comes from Schistocerca cancellata, assembly GCF_023864275.1. Lineage (NCBI taxonomy): Eukaryota > Metazoa > Arthropoda > Insecta > Orthoptera > Acrididae > Schistocerca > Schistocerca cancellata. The sequence continues at coordinate 105,880,680 of NC_064627.1, read as the reverse complement.
ACCTAAGGACAACACACACATCCATGCCTGAGGCAGGATTCGAACCTGAGACCGTAGCGGTAACGCGGTTCCAGACTGTAGCGCCTTTAACCGCACGGCCACACCGGCCGGCTATGAGTGCAGATATTGTGATCATTGGTACCTTAATATGTTCCACTTCAATGTGTTAATTTTTTTCACCTGCGTCTAGCAATCTTCCCGCAAACAAGCCATTTGATGTACTACCTGATGTTTTCTGCAGGGTCGTAGCTACATCACTAACTTGACTACACTTTTCAGTCTATATTTTTTTTGCGTCCACGCGTCCACACGTCAACATCTGATCTGCTTCCCAGGCCAAAATAAGCACAAACGGCTTGCTCACGCCACATGAACTTGGACGTGCTAACAACCTGAAACCATACTACGCCACTCATGATAGCTATTATTTTTAGTCAGCATATGGCGTAGATACTAATGTAATATTGTTCAGTAAATCGTCCTCAGTACCAGTAGAAGTATCTGCACTCACTGTACACCCAAAAGATTCTGCGTATTATCTATCTATATCACGATAAGAATTGTGACTCTTAGAGAACGTTTTGGTTCCTGCATCAGGGTGGGGAAGAAGTAGCACTGAATGACGTCCGTATTACGAGTTGCGCACAGCCATGGTACGTACTATCACAAATATGAATTCCACACGTAAAAAACCTGCATCAGGTTGACATTTTTGCACTTGACATGTGGACTTCACAAGAGAGATAGGTACGCTCGTAACTACGACGGTTGTGAGAAACTCGTTTTAGAGACACTGATGACATACCTTAAGAATCAAAATATTTACTGTAGTGTAACATTATAATGCCCAAGGGACGAAATTAGCTAACTGGCGAACAACGAAATAAGATGTGTATTTAAAAGTGAACAATCAGTCTGCGCAGGAAAATGACTTCATTTAAGTTATAAGCAACTCCCTATTTTACATATTATGGGTGACGCAACTGGCTACGAGTAGCTATCGTTAGACCTGCTATAACATGATTAGATGCATATAGAGCCTCCGTTACAACGTTCTCTTTCTTTGGCCAATTCAACTCCTGTCAACAGCACAGCTGACTGTAATCAGCAGTTGACACGTAGTTTTCCTCAATCAAATTGAGGCTCCTTTCTGGAATAAACAAATGTCCTGAAGCTACCAGCATCTCCCTAATGGACAGCTGGATACCGTTAAGTGCGGAGATGGTTCTTCAAATCCTATACAGAAACAGATCCGTCTGTCTTCACCTAAGAAGGTAACAGACACCTACTTGGAAGGTATACCTGTCTAACAACTCGAGATTATCCCCATTGGAAGTCAGTTTAACTCATTTAAGCAATGATTCATGGAATTTTATCTACTAACGTGGCTCTTTCAAACGTTAGAACGTTATCTGTATTCATATAGTTCACACAAGGAAAACATTACACTACACTGAAAGATTATGTCTCAGTTTACATCACCCATGTAGAACGACGACAGATTATTGAGGAGGAAACATCGTTTTTTCCTAGTTCTGTTTTGACAGTACCAGTAAATAGTCTTTTAAGTTGGTATTCGCTATGCAGTGGATGACGAATCATTGGTTGATTAATTTCAAGCCACTGCTGATGGCCACTTTTCTACATTACTTATAATAAAACACCGGGGACAAAATTGAATGCCGGACTATGACTCAAACCGGAATTTCATGAACTAAAATTTTAATTATTTTTATTTATTTCGTCAGCGTTGGCTCTATACCCATAAAACTAGGTTCCTCCTTGAGAAACTGAACACTGTAGAAAAAAATTCTACCTGTGGAAATAAGATCTAAAGTGGAAAGACGTCGGCTGTGCCACGCGCTAATACTCTGCTACCTTAAAAAATACAGTTGGTCACACCGGCTACTATACCTGGCTTTGTACGGCCTTTACCTCCGTGTAACCGTACGTGGGATGTCTATCGGAATTTGGGGCTTCGAACTAGAGAGCTGATCAGGTGCTCGCCGAAAACTTTCAGTTTGAGTCAACGTAACAGCCGCAGCAAGACACTATGAGCTCCCCCTTTGTGTTGTGAGGACATTCTGGTGCTTCATTTTGGACGGATGAAGTGATCTGCAGTTTCAACGTACATTTGGGTTAGGTCACTGCATGCTTTTAGTTTAATCTGCGCAATTAACTCGTACTACTGTGTTTCTTGCACATCGTAAGTCATGTTAACACGGCGTAAATTCTCGCGTCACACACCTGTTCAAATTGAAATGTAAAGTCATAATTACTCTCTAATTAGTTCTGACCCATGCGTCCAAGTAGACGGCGATAAGCAGTTGTGCTTAACACATCCATTATCACCAGCAGCATCGAAACTATCGTTCTCTCGATTGTAATCACCGAGAACTGTAGTAATCTCGATAGGTCTACCTTGTAAACAATATTGTGGAAAATCGGAATATCTTTCTACCACAATCTGCGTTCGCCATTTCGTAGCACCAAAAGTTTTCCTTTTGTACCAGTGCAGGCGTGTGCAAGTGCCTGTTGCCGTAATCGCGCTGCTTTCTATTATTAACTAGTGCTCCATTTAGCCAACATGTCTGTCTCGGTGCAGAGGCACAACTGCTTGAGGAATAACCAATGCAATTAGTGAAATCTTGGACGTGTTCGGTGGCCTTGGTAAGTGCAAAACGTGACACACCTGCGGTGTCTGCTCATCAAGAAGTCCACCCAAGAGAATATAAATAGCCACCCGATTGGCAAGTGACACCTGCCAACTGATGTAGAGTGGGCTACAACAGTGACGCTGTCGCCACCCACGCGCCGTCTGCTTGAGTAGCTATTTCCGTTTGCCGCCCTATGTGTCTGGCTATCTGGGGGTCCAGCGAAAGCACCGATGGGCCGAGGATCGAACTGTGGCCGTCCGAGCGGCTAATCCACTGAGCGTCTGCTGGCGCCAGATGCTGAAGGCGATATCCACGCCCAAGATGTCAATGATCCTGTCGCTATGACTGGGCAGGTCTCCCGTTCGTCTTTCTAGCAGCGTAGCACTGCCTGATCGCTGCGCCAACACTCCACGCAGCACTGCCACTTGCTCAGGAGCAACACAAGGTCGCTCCAATCTGAGATACGCTGGGCGCAGTGTCTCCTGGTATCCTCAATGAAACTAGGCACCAAGGACCGTGAGATCGAAGGCCATCTCCCGCCGTCTGGATGTGGGTATGTAGCAAACTGCAGTAAATAAATAAATGAATCACTTGTCTCCTAGCTGAACGCCACTGTAATTTCTCGCTGACTCGCTGGAGAACGTGAGCGCCTTACACTTCATATGAAGTTGCACACAGGTATCTTCCTGGCACCTTGTGTCCTTTTTTAATGTTTTGCTTCAATGAGAAATGCACTTGCTTTACTTCACCAACAGTTCTTTGCTTTTTTCCGAGAGATTTACAGAAGTGATGAAAATCGAAATGATGCAGTTTGCTGATCACGCCGCTCAAAGCAGCTGCGTCATCAGGTCTCTTCGACATAAATTCCGTCACTGTCAAATATCGATCGATATCTGCATGCAAAGAGCTGCCACACATCGCACCCATGCAGGGGCGCTTTCAGCCCACTGGTGCGTGAAGCGTATGTTATTTGCAATGTGTATAGTATAACATAGGGACTTGGACACTTGGTGTCTATATTTAAGGACAATAGATACTCCGTGGAAGCACATTTGTTAGGCTGTAGAGTTTGGACCATCCATGGAGGTGCAAGAGGAAGAGCTTAGGTCTATGGCTTGTATTCCTTATGCTAGGGGGATATCTATTAAGATTAGAAGAATTTAAAAAAAAACTGAAATTAGCTGTCTGTTCCATTCACTTACCAAAATAAGGCAAGCTCTATAAATACTTTCGGGGTCTAATACAACAGTTTACAGTGTGATGAGCAACAGCACGACGTTACTGAACAGCATCCGCCACTACTGACAGATCTGGATGTTTTAGTCCTTCTATAAGGATATTGTGGGGCTGCGTATCCGTTGAACATGACTGTGCAGCTTTGCAGTGCACCGGCACTACAATTTGTGCTCTCGTGTACGGATTTGGATCACTAGGGATCGTTGACAACCGTTCAAGGAAATTTTAATTGTATCTAACGCAGCGGATGTTGTTTACGCGTTTTCCTATGGCGTGATCAACACAGGATGCAACATTGGCACATTCGTAAATTAAACAGCAAATAGGTCCCTCTAGGACTTCGCAGTCTGAAACACTGCCATTGGCCTCCGAAAAACTTTATTGTTTATTGCGAATTTTAAAAAGGTAGCTGTACTGACAACTCGTGAAACAGTCCTGCCTGTCTGCAGGTAGGCAACCCCTTTGTGGCGAAATAAATAAAAAAACATTTGATTTTATTGTTTTTTAACTTTAGAATTTTTGAAAGGCTTTTTTAAGGATTGCATTGACCGGCTTGAATGCGGACAAATACAGTGCTGCGTGAAATATGCCTGTAATATAATTTACCATTCCGATTAATTACATTTTGAACTCTACGTCATTGTTGATTTAATCAGAGTTCTCACCTTAGACGTAGAATTAGTCCTTCTGCCACAATATTAATTCATCAGTCGGCATCGAAGTTCTTCTCTTTGGTGACCGTGTGTATCTTCCTAAGTCGGCATCGGTTCACTTCACGAAGACGGTGGAAACCAAGGAATACAATGCTACGTTGCTTTAAATAATTTTCGTAACACTTCGATACTCTCACTATTTTTTATTCACAAGACAATAAGACTTGCTCTGCTCGTCGCACAAACCATAATTACTAACTACATGGCTGCCTTTCCGCACAGCCCAAAAATCACGTCCATCCTCCACGAGGCAACAATCGAAAGTGTCCCTTAGCTCCTTCTTGGAGTATGAAACAAAAGAGAATCCAATGTGAACATTACAAAGATTATAATCTACATGCCTCTCAATTTAATCTTTGGCGCAGCTTTTAAGGTATTGTATGTCTCTGCGTCGGAATGTGTCATTACACCTTGAAAGCCCTCTGATGCCAGATGTCTGTTCCACATGCCTCTTGGCAGGCGCCTAGGTGAACTTCACAGTTTGACTGTGAATTTTTGCAGTTTTTAGTGAAGATGGCAGGGAGCCGTCGAGGGTGTTGTCGAACTGCGGTCCTTAGGGGGTAATTTATTCATGTATGTATCAATGTCGCACCCCCCCCCCCCATCCGCCCCCCTTTCCCTTGCTCACACAACAAAAGTGTTCTAAACGGGAGGGCTGAAAATTAAGCACCGTTTCCTGCTTCTGATCACGTTCAAATGGTTTTGAATGATCCTTAGTGGCTCCACCCAACAACCCAGAGCAAAGCTTGCTGTCGCACTACACTCCAACGGGCTGCGATCACGTTCAGTCCCGCATTGTCCCTACAGAAAAGTTGAAACATCCAGCGTCAGTAGTGTCATAGGTTGTCAAGAATATCGTTTAATTGCTGATCGCAATGCAAAGTGTCGTTTTGAAACTTGAAACTTACGGGAAACAAAGCCCGAAGAAAAGGGGGATTTCAATGACGCCCTTCATGCCATCCCGCTCTAGGCCTTTTCGTGTCGGTTCAGAGTGGTGGTGTGGCTGAAACATTTTCCTCATCCACCCACAAGGAAACACGTGCTTTCCACCGTGGGCGTCGCACTTCTGACCTCCATCACAGAGGCGTCAAATGAAGAACTGGAATGTGCATAAGAGACGGTGTGACGACGATCCCATCGTGTGTCACGTCCACGGTGGCACTGGGCAGAGTGTTGGTGAAATATGGTGCCAGTCTGAAACCAGTAACCCGCCTTAAACATTACATGAATTTCTCAGCTCTGGTATTTTTTTCGGAAGCATCGGAGCCTTACTCTCTGAAGCATCTTCGAGCCCAAGTGTAACGTCGCAGTGTGTCACGTTTTTGCATCATTACGGAGAGAGGTTGTAAAATTTGAGGCAAATTTCAAACTTCTGCGTCGCAATGGGAAACAATTGTGGGGTTTTGGAAAGAGCGATGAGCGATCCTTTAATTGTGTTGCTCTGTGTTTACGGAGAGCTTTGTGTTTGTTCGTTGGGCAACTTGGCACAGGTGTGATAGATTCTGTTATGTTCGTGAAGAATAGTGGTGCTAGGGCAATATAAAGCCAATCTCCGTCAACTGGACTCCGATGGTAGCGAAATTTTGCACTCTCTATCACTACTAGGTCACGGCATTAAACTTATACCTTCACAAGTAGTTTTCCAAACGAAGGTAGTCCTGTTGAAGACCCCACCAGATTCAGACTTTTCGCAGTAACAACGCTAGGAACACGGAATGAAATTTGAGGAGAAGGTGGTAGTTGTCAGTACGTCCGATTTTTCGGACACTGATTCTGGTAGCGCTCGCCGCGGAATTTGAATCCCAGCCAGACGCCTTGGACGTCGAAGACCTTTAGGGGTCTCTGCACCAACGCGCCGTAAGCTGTGGTGGCGCGCGCCTCTTGGCCTGCATTTAGTGTGAGGGCGCCACAGTGGAACACGTGGTTCCAGCGGCCAATAGCGGCGCCCTCGATAGAGTATTTAAGCGCCTGCCTCTTACTCAGCCATATTCCGCCTCCTTGATTTCTATCTCACCATCTATGGCCGTCCTATCGCCGTCACTCCCACCCTTAAATACCTTGGCGTTACCCTCGACCGTCGCCTCTCCTGGACTCCTCATCTCCGGACAATCCAAGCCAAGGCACACTTCCGACTCTGTCTCCTCAAGCTCCTTTCCGGCCGTACGTGGGGTCTGGACCCCTCCACCATCCTCCACACCTATAAATCCCTCATCCGCCCTATCCTTTGTTACGCCCATCCGGCCTGGATCTCCGCCCCCCCCCCCCGCTCCCTACCTTTTATAAATCCCTCCAAATCCTTGAACGCCATGCTCTCCGCCTCGCCTATCACATCCGTCTCCCCTCCCCCATGCGGATCCTGTATGATCTCATCCCCTTCCCCCACCTCCTCCTCTTCCTTGAAAGGCTACGGATCCTGTACACCTCCTGCAAACTCGATCCTCCTCATCCGCTTGTCTCACCAATCCTCTCCCACCCCCGCCTGCTGCCGCACCTGTATTCCCATGTCCCACCCGGTCTCCATCTCTCCACCCTCCTTACCCTCTCCCAAAATGGCTTCCGCCAGCTCCCCCTCCCTGATGATGTCCTCCTCCCCTCCATCTACCCCTCCTATCAACTTTTATCCGCCTCCCCACTTCCTGTATCCTTTCCTTTAGGCACCCTCCCTCCCTTCTCTTCCCTTCCCTACCCTTTCCTTTTCCTCTGTCCACTCCCTCCACCCCTCTTCCCCCAGGCTTCCCCTCCCACTTCCTCCCTTCCCCCTATCTCCCCTGCCCTTGGCATCTTCTCTCCCCTCTCCCTCTCCCACCCCCCTCCTCCTCTCTTGGCAGGTCCCCAGACTCGTAGTGAACATTCGCGCGCCGGAGTTCAACGCCCTGTGTCCTGTGTGTGTCGTCGTTTTGTGCTTCAGTGGTTCAGTGTTATTTGTTTTTGTGCACCTACGTTCACGTGTGACAATATTCGTCTCTGTCCAAGTGTCTGAACAAATTTTATCTTGGACTCTACGCCCGTGAACGGCTCCATGTATTTTACAAAGTGTTTGTCTCCGTTTCTATGTCCACCATGGTTTTTTTTCTCTCGATGTCTTCATTTGTATCTTGTGTGTTCTCTGAGGCCAAAGAGCGGCGTAGCATGCAGCTGCTGGCCTGCCTGTTAACAGGTTTGGAAATAACAATAAAGAAAAAAAAAAAAGCTCAGCCATCCCCCCTTACATCCTCCTTTTTTCCCACCTACCTCTCTCTGTCCCCTTCTCTCCCCCGAGTCCTTTTGCATTTCCCTCCTCTGCCTTTTCCTATTTCCTCTCGCGTCCTCCCTGCCCCCCCCCCCCTTTCTGAGTCCTTTACCTCCTTCGGTTCCACACCCCATTCGTTTTTCATCTCCTCCCTCCTTGTTTTCCCCCTCATCTGTCCAGGTCCGCCCCCCCTCCCCCCCACCCCCGCATCAGCCCTTGGCTATGGTGTGTCATCTTTGTGCCGACATTTTAGTGCAGTGCTTACAGTGAGTGTTCAGTGTTGTGTGTCTTTTCCGAAGTGTTGCGAACGGACATCATACTGTCGCTGGGTGTGATTTTTATATCTCTTGCGAACAGAAACTAGACTGTCGCCATGTTTTTTAATTGTCTGTCTACTATGTTACCTGTCTGCTTCCTGTGTATTTTATTAGCATTGCCAACTCTCTGCTTTATGTTTTAACTTTCCACAATTTTCCGCCGTTTTACAATTTAAGTCACCGTTTTATCGCCTGCTTTTATTGTTTCTTATCTTCTTCTTACGTTTTAAAAAGTCTGCAGGCTGCAGAGCAGCGTAATAAGCTGCTGCCAGCCCGAAATTCAATAAAGGAAAAAAAAAAAAACTCAGCCAGCAAGTCTAATCTTGCTTACGTCATTGGACACTTCGCCTCGCGTTAGGCAGCTTACTTACTTTCTTGTTCAGTGTACGAGTGGACGTGGTTGTTATGTTTCCTTGTGACTCCGTTGTTTCGATATTCTTGTTGTTCGTTCTGTCCTTCGTTGGTCGTGTCCGTCCTCTCCCGTTTTGTTGTTGTTCTCGGGCCGCTCCATGGGTCCCGCCGCGCTTTCCGTAGCTTCAAACCTGCGACCGTGCCGGTCGCAATTACAACAGTGATTATAAGGAGGCAACTGAAGTTAGGTTGACAGACTACTGGATTAATAGAGATAAGAGTTTTCGTCCTAGTAGGACGTGAAGCAGTTCAAATGGTTCAAATGGCTCTGAGCACTATGGGACTTAACATCTGTGGTCATCAGTCCCCCTAGAACTTAGAACTACTTAAACCTAACTAACCTAAGGACATCACACAACACCCAGTCATCACGAGGCAGAGAAAATCCCTGACCCCGCCGGGAATCGAACCCGGGAACCCGGGCGTCGGAAGCGAGAACGCTACCGCACGACCACGAGCTGCGGACCGTGAAGCAGTGTTCTGTCTTGCAATGAAACACAACGTTCCTTGGTGGAAGTGTCAGAGGACCTTGCTCGAGCACTATACATCCTTGGCGCCAGTGGTCTGTTGCGGACAACGTCACAAGCCCAACGTCGGGAGCAGCACCTGTGGTGGGCAGCGTATGCACTGTGTACGGTCGGAGACATATACAAAGAAGACGCTTTCCAGCTTTAGCATCAGTTCTCAGCGACAGCAGCGTCTCTTCTGAAGATGGCGCACAAATGGCCAGCTGAAATATGGCGTCACGTTGATCTTAGGACCCAGCACGAAATCGGAGGAGACTGCCAAAAACTACATTACTGACCGTTAAAACTGCTACACCAAGGAGAAATGTAGACGATAAACGGGTATTCAATGGACAAATATACTATACTAGAACTGACATGTGATTACATTTTCACACAATTTGGGTGCATAGATCCTCAAAAATCGGTATCCATAACAACCACCTCTGGCCGTAATAACGGCCTTGACACGCCTGGGCATTAAGTCAAACAGAGCTTGGATAGCGTGTACAGGTACAGCTTCCCATGCACCTTCAACACGATATCACAGTTCATCAAGCTTAGTGACTGGCGTATTGTGACGAGCCAGTTGCTCGGCCACCATTGACCAGACATTTTCAGTTGGTGAGAGATCTGGAGAATGTGCTGGCCAGGGCAGCAGTCGAACATTTGCTGTGTCCAGAAAGGCCCATACAGGACTTGCAACATGCAGTCGTGCATTATCCTGCTGAAATGTAGGGTTTCACAGGGATCGAATGAAGGGTAGAGCCACGGGTCGTAACACATCTGAAATGTAACGTCCACTATTCAAAGTGCCATCAATGCGAACAAGAGGTGGCCGAGACATGTATCCAATGGCACCCCATACCATCACGCCGGGTGATACGCCAGTATGGCGATGACGAATACACGCTTCCAATGCGCGTTCACCGCGATGTCACCAAACACGGATGCGACCATCTTGAAGCTGGAAACAAAACCTGGATTCATCCAAAAAATGACGTTATGCCATTCGTGCACCCAGGTTCGTCGTTGAGTACACCATCGCTGGCGCTCCTGTCTGTGATGCAGCGTCAAGGGTAACCGCAGCCATGGTATCCGAGCTGATATTCCATGCTGCTGCAAACGTCGTCCAACTGTTGACTCAGGGATCGAGACGTGGCTGCACGATCCGATACAGCCATGAGGAAAGATGCCTGTCATCTCGACTGCTAGTGATAGGAGGCTGCTGGGATCCAGCACGGCGTTCCGTATTACCCTCCTGAACTCATCGATTCCATATTCTGCTAACAGTCATTGGATCTCGACCAATGCGAGCAGCAATGTCGCGATACGACAAACCGCAATCGCGATAGGCAACAATCCGACCTTCATAAAAGTCGGAAACGTGATGGTACGCATTTCTCCTCCTTATACGAGGCATCACAACAACGTTTCACCAGGCAACGTCGGTCAACTGCAGTTTGTGTATGAGAAATCGGTTGGAAACTTTCTTCATGTCAGCACGTTGTAGGTGTCGCCACCGGCGCCAACCTTGTGTGAATGATCTGAAAAGCTAATCATTTGCATATCACAGCATCTTCTTCCTGTCGGTTAAATTTCGCGTCTGTAGCTCATCATCTTCGTGGTGTAGCAATTTTGATGGCCAGTTGTGTATTACCTCTGGAAAGTCTACTCAGTCAAAGATACAGGGTGTTTCAAAAATGACCGGTATATTTGAAACGGCAATAAAAACTAAACGAGCAGCGATAGAAATACACCGTTTGTTGCAATGTGCTTGGGACAACAGTACATTTTCAGGCAGACAAACTTTCGAAATTACAGTAGTTACAATTTTCAACAACAGATGGCGCTGCAAGTGATGTGAAAGATATAGAAGACAACGCAGTCTGTGGGTGCGCCATTCTGTACGTCGTCTTTCTGCTGTAAGCGTGTGCTCTTCACAACGTGCAAGTGTGCTTTAGACAACATGGTTTATTCCTTAGAACAGAGGATTTTTCTGGTGTTGGAATTCCACCGCCTAGAACACAGTGTTGTTGAAACAAGACGAAGTTTTCAACGGAGGTTTAATGTAACCAAAGGACCGAAAAGCGATACAATAAAGGATCTGTTTGAAAAATTTCAACGGACTGGGAACGTGACGGATGAACGTGCTGGAAAGTTAGGGCGACCGCGTACGGCAACAGAGGGCAACGCGCAGCTAGTGCAGCAGGTGATCCAACAGCGGCCTCGGGTTTCCGTTCGCCGTGTTGCAGCTGCGGTCCAAATGACGCCAACGTCCACGTATCGTCTCATGCGCCAGAGTTTACACCTCTATCCATACAAAGTTCAAACGCGGCAACCCCTCAGCTCCGCTACCATTGCTGCACGAGAGACATTCGCTAACGATATAGTGCACAGGATTGATGACGGTGATATGCATGTGGGCAGCATTTGGTTTACTGACGAAGCTTATTTTTACCTGGACGGCTTCGTCAATAAACAGAACTGGCGCATATAGGGAACCGAAAAGTCCCATGTTGCAGTCCCATCGTCCCTGCATCCTCAAAAAGTACTGGTCTGAGCCGCCATTTCTTCCAAAGGAATCATTGGCCCATTTTTCAGATCCGAAACGATTACTGCATCACGCTGTCTGGACATTCTTCGTGAATTTGTGGCGGTACAAACTGCCTTAGACGACACTGCGAACACCTCGTGGTTTATGCAAGATGGTGCCCGGCCACATCGCACGGCCGACGTCTTTAATTTCCTGAATGAATATTTCGATGATCGTGTGATTGCTTTGGGCTATCCGAAACATACAGGAGGCGGTGTGGATTGGCCTCCCTATTCCCCAGACATGAACCCCTGTGACTTCTTTGTGTGGGGACACTTGAAAGACCAGGTGTACCGCCAGAATCCATAAACAATTGAACAGCTGAAGCAGTACATCTCATCTGCATGTGAAGCCATTCCGCCAGGCACGTTGTCAAAGGTTTCGGGTAATTTCATTCAGAGACTACGCCATATTATTGCTACGCATGGTGGATATGTGGAAAATATCTTTTCCCAGACCGCAGCGCCATCTGTTGTTGAAAATTGTAACTACTGTAATTTCGAAAGGTTGTCTGCCTGAAAATGTACTGTTGTCCCAAGCATATTGCAACAAACGGTGTATTTCTATCGCTGCTCGTTTAGTTTTTATTGCCGCTTCAAATATACCGGTCATTTTTGAAACACCCTGTATTATCCATATTATGGTTCAGATAAATTAACGGGCGCTTTAGAAACAGCAAGCAGTAAAGGCCCGTTTCTTAATTGTGCCCCGGGTACCGAGGCAGATGCCAGTGAGAAACCCGCTGCATGCAAATTCGCACTCGGCGAGTGCCAGCCCTCGGGATGCCAGAGCGATAGGCTCTGGCGAGCGCAGTACTGCTTGTTTCGAGACGGCGTTGGGTCAGCCGCGACGCGCGCGCCTCCCGAACGTTCTCGGGCCAGTGGGCGCCGCAGACTGGCGCGGGCCGTGTTTATTCATGCCGGCACGACTAGCGGCCCGCGGCGAGCGGCGTGCGGCCCGGCTGCATATTCATGGTCGCCTGACTCCACCAGCTCCCCGCGGCTTGTCGGCCGCCTGTTTTACACACCGGGAACACCTTGCCGGGAACCACTGCCCTTTCCCTCAGTCCGATTCGCGCGCCCTCCCTTAAGCCGTCGGCACTAGAGATGGGCAAAACTGTTCTTTTCAAAGATCGGATCAGAACTGTTCACTCCCTGAAATGAATTAGCTCTTTTTCATGACTCACCACTCATTTACAATAGAAAATAAATGGAAGGCACATTGCCCTTTAAACTTGGTTTATTCCAGTACTATACCTGTATTTTGATCTTATTTGATCCTATTTTGAAGTAACACAGATAATGAGTAAGAATTTTGTATTGTTTATTGAAATTTCCACGATATGACAAAGTTTTTGATTATTGATTTATTTTGCACTATCGTGGTTTTTTGGGTGATCGGAAAATGTTGTAATTTGAGATTTACATTAACAATATATTTGGCTACAATGTATTAAAATTTCATTAACCTCATACAAATACATTGCAAGCCATATATTTTTAAAGTGAACATTTCCTTCCGAAGACGCCTAAAATCGCAAAATCCGTACCAGAATAAGAAAAAATAAATAAATTTAACTGTAAAACGAAAGTGCTGCATATAGCCTTACGCAGAATAAAACAAGGAAAATATTGGTGTAACACATTTTGCGATATGTTTATCGGTTCGCTCGTAATTAAAGTGTAAATTCGAGTGTCCATAATAAAAATCCTATAGTAAGAGGAGTCGTCAGGAACCTAACCTGATCAGTTTAAACAAATAAAAATAAAATAAAAACAAATGATGTATACATAACATAATAGTGCAATATACGTAGCGGTATTACTACGAAGAACAATATCCAGTAGGGACGAACTCCGATGCAGAGGCGCTGAGTCGAGGAGGTCGAGCCGCGAGCTGTATTACTGCGTGAGCTGAGACCGCAGAGACCAGAGTGACACCTGAGTGGCTTTGCTCAATGCTCTGGCTAGAGTCGAGACGGTGGGGTGAGCATCGAGCGGGCGAGTTCCGAGGGTGGGGGGAGCGGTGAACTCACCCGTTCCGAGACAAATCGTCCGTTCCCTTGCGAGCAGGTTGTTGCAAGTAGTTCCTATGTTATCGGCTAGGTGGCTCTCTGTCCTGTTGCTCGCATCAACTGCCCAGAGGGCAGGACGTGCGACTTAAACGATCGCCGACAGAGTGCGTTGCTAAGTTAAGCTGCGCCAGACACTCACTGCACGCAGCAGAGGACGCACAGAGACGGCACGGCATATGTGAAACACAAAATCCAATGGGGCACTGCACGATGTAGGCAGCCAAGGCAGAAGCAGGGCAGAGGCCGGCGCCGGCTGTGTTGTGTGGCGTGCACTGTGCTCTGACCAGCAGAGGCGCTGCTGATATGCTCCGTCTCTCTCTCTCTCTCTCTCTCTCTCTCTCTCTGCCGTGGGAAACGTTTGGAGCTACCGTTCTTTTTTTCTGAATCACTGATTGTTCACTCCTTTGAAAGATTCAACTCTATGAATTAGTTCAAGAGCGCATCCCCCATCTCTAGTCGGCACACGGACCGTGCATTCGAACGTTGAACGTTGAGCGTGCCTAGTTTCTGACGTCGTAGCGTGTAATAGCACGTTCGGGAGTCTTTCCGAACGTGCAGAGCAATATCTGGCATGTCAGATATTCTGAGCGTGCATCTGAGCGTTGACCAATGAGATGGCACAGCGCCACAACGTCACACGCACGCCGTCTCTCATCAGTACAGAGTTGTGAGGCGCCATATTGGCGTCCATTTCAAACCTATATGTATATATGCCGTTTCTGAGCACCAGCAAATTGGGAATCACTGAAAAACCCGTTGCTAGTTGTGTGATTCATTCCAATAAACTTGTGAGGAACATCGTATTCGTGGCAAAAGAATTATTGTAACCTGCGTATTATGAGAGTAGGCTATTTGAAGGCAGTGACACACTGAAGATCCAACAAAAACGCATTGTTCTTGGTACAATTTGTTATAATTAAATTTCAATTAGTAACATAATTATCTACGATTAACGGTTTTAGCAAGCCGTAATACAATATGATTAAGTACCCCAAGGGTGTAAGGGGTTTAGCGTAATGGTTAGCGTCTCCGTCGAAGAAGCTCTGTTTGTTGGGGCGGTGGTTCGCGTCTTAACACTACAAAAATTTTTTTCCCAACATTCGCATTATTACGTTCTGATACTTTATTATTAGTTTAATATAAGTATACGCTATAATATTTGATGTTATGTAAATATAAGATCACCTTTTTTTGAGGGGTGACTTTGTTCGATTGGCTTAATCTACAGAATAGGTTGCGCTACTTGTATAAAGTTATTTTTGCTCCTTTTCCTTTTACGCTTCGTAATTCACATGTTGCAAGGATTCTGCTACTGGGTAGGAACAGTGATCAAGTAAGCCTGACCCTGGAGTTTTGCTAAAATGTGGGAATGATGGAATAATGTTTATCTTATGCAGAGAAGTATTCCAACTTGTACCTCGCTGTTTGTAATGCAACTGTTATAAGCCTGTGTCCTTATTGATTAGACATGGTACTTTCCTTTTCGTGGACGATGGAGAAAATGTGCGTTTTAATAGAGCTGACGTGGGAATTTTACGCACGCCCGCTGAGTAAATAGTGTGATTTACGAACTACTAGAAACAACTGCCGCTGGAGTGCGTTGCGATCGCGTACACCACGTTGGGGCCCACGTACCGTATGCACAAGTCGCATCGTTCCTAAGCGTTGAGCAGCACGTTGAACTTTGCACACCCAACGTTAACGTTTGACAGCACGGTCCGTGTGTGACGGCTATAGGCGTGAAAAGAACCCTATACAGCACCAGTATAACTGTACAGCTACCTGGACTGAAGGTATATGTGCGCTGCGTTTGGTTTTCTCTTCAGTCCTCGTCTCTGTTCTCCCAGTTCGGTATTTTTTTTCCGTCACGATAAATTGACAACATATGGTACGAAAAAAAAATTTAATTTGAGGTTGTACTTTTTTAATAGCCATCATCCGGTTCAAAACCATTTTTATTGACCAGTTACAAAAGATAAGTCTATCATCTTCGTAAGAAATGTTCAAGTGTGTGTGAAATCTTACGGGACATAATTGCTAAGCTCATCAGTCCCTAAGTTTACACACTACTTAACCTAAATTATCCTAAGGACAAACACACACACACCCATGCCCGAGGGAGGACTCGAACCTCCGCCGGGCCGGCCGTTGTAGCCGAACGGTTCTAGGCGCTCCAGTCCGGAACCGTGCTGCTGCTACGGTCGCAGGTTCGAATCCTGCCTCGGGAATGGATGTGTGTGATGTCCTTAGGTTAGTTAGGTTTAAGTAGTTCTAAGTTCTAGGGAGCTAATGACCTCAGATGGTAAGTCCCATAGTGCTCAGAGCCATTTGAACCTCCGCCGGCACCAGCCGCACAGGCCAAGACTGCAGCGCCCCATACCGCTCGGCTAATCCCGCGCGGCTTTTGGTTATACGTGATGTTTCATTGTGCGTTCGTTATTAAAACTATGCTAACATTTTAGTGGGTCGGTTCAATAAAATCTTCCGCAATGAGTTCGGAACAGTCACAGTCAGTTTGATAATAGACAACCACTTTTAGCGCGCTGTTCGTTTAATCTACACGATGAACTATATGACTTCGCACGTAGTAGAACTGAAGATATTTTTAAAAATTTCCAGAATCCGATACATCAATATAATCAACGGCTCACGATACATTGAAAAATATTATCGATATATCAACGCAAAAAATATCGACGTACAAGCAACAAAAATATTGTGATTCTTGAAGTTTTCCCGGCGTATTGAATGTTCGATGAGATTTCGGGATTGCAGCCTGATCATGTTGACTTCTTGCCACGATATTTCGGTTGGCAATCGCCCAGCCATCTTCAGATGAGAGTCCGTCACTGGAGACTGCAAGTTCCCAGAGTCAACTTCATAGCAAAAAAATTGGCGCGAAAACGCATGCGCATTGTCCTCCGTTACAGGAGCGCCCTCTATCGATGCGGGCGCGCATTCCGACAGTCGGACATGTAGTTTTGACCTTATGTTTCATGCGCCTGCGCGCCATAGATAGAACAGTAGCTCTAGAGGGCGCGGATATCGATAGAGGGCGCTCCTGTGACGGAGGCCAATGCGCATGCGTTTTTGCGCCAATTTTTTGCTATAAAGTTGACTCTGGGAACTTGCAGTGTCCAGTGACGAACACTCGCCTGAAGGTGGCTGGGCTATTGCCAGCCGAAATATCGTGGCAAGAAGTCAACATGATCCGGCTGCAATCCCGAAATCTCGCCGAACACCAAAAATACTGGCTGCACATTGTTAATATAGTACCAGTTTTAAAGCTGTATATTTAAGTATTGATTTATTATTAGATATTGTGTACATCAACAAGCTAGCTGTCTGCCTGTTCCCCTCAGAGCAAGAATCGAAAGGAAAACGATGCAAGTTCACGTCTGGCGATAACCAATTTGCTAACAACGGTAAATGTACGTAAGTGGCACAACAAAAGTTGTCCGATGCGTCCGTCGTTCTGTTACGTCACGTATCGAATTTGTTTGGATCACTTCATATCGACTTCCCTGTATTTTCATTTCTGCAAACGCCTGCGACCTAGCAGTTGTAGCGTCAGTATTGCGTGTTGAAGTTGAACGTTGTAGTTACTGATGGTAGCGCCGAGTGTCGATTACGTCAGAATTTGCTCTCACACGTCTTCGCCCACTGAGAAGACCTATCTTGTCATTTGGAGTTTTTTTCATCAGTTTCAGCAGCTTGTTTTGAAGAATGCCTATGTGAAAAAATAGCAAACTAGCTACATTAAAAATTGTTTTATGACGCGGCTGGTCTGCTATTTCTTCACATCGGATATCTTATTATTCCATTCACTGCCCTCCCCCCCCCCCCCCCCCCCCCCTATGCAATCGGACTTCGTTTTTGTGCCATCTGTACTTGCTCCACACAGTCACAGAGAGGCACTGGACGTGATGATACCTCAAAAAGTGGTAAGATTCCTTCCAACAGTGAAAGCAAAATTATTTTCTACTACAATTTCAAAAGAACAAAGTCAAATGTTTATCCAAAATTGCGGAAGAAATTTAATATACAATAAAAATATCAGCACTCGATATTTTCAGTCCAATATCGGTAATTGATATTTTGATGGATTGTGTATTGTCGATGTATATCGATACTGTTCTGAAGAAATAATGGTGTGTCGATATTTTATCAGCTACGCTAGCACGCATAATTTACTTTGCCGCACTGTGACTGTTTAAAAAAAATAAAGAAACTCACCAACTGAAGATGCATCTCCACTGATGCGAAAGTGGTAGTCACCTTTAGTAAAAGTAGCGTAATAGGTAGTGCAGAAGTTCTTATTCGTCATTCAGCATGGCTTGATTAATGAAGGCACAGTGGAACATAACGTACAACTAAAAATGTTGAAACTCTGAAGACGACAGCCTTACCTGTCGAAACCGATCAATAAAAACAGTTTTGAACGCGATCTTGGCTACTCAAAATTTCTTTTAAAGTACATGCATACCTCATTTCTCATTATGGAAAACGATAATCAATTTGAAATTGCAGCTGCGTTGGTTATTTATGGAACTGTAGTACATATTAACCCACAGACAATGAGTGACCACACTCAAATCACGCGTTAATATTACAAGAAGTTATAAAAAGTTTTCTTAGCGACAAAAATATACAATCGACTCTTCCTAATTATGACCTCGGTGAATGGAATTTATCGATAAACCAAATAAGTTGCTTAGTCTCTTGAAAAACCACTGTAAATATAATAAATCATCCGTGTTTAGCTCTTTAGGCCGTTTCTCGCAACACTGTATCATCCTCTTGATTTTTCTTTTCCGCAGTTTACTCGTCTTTTCCCTTGTATGGAGGTTGTCAACTTTCTTCAGCTCAGTGCGCAGCTGCCGACAACTATAGCTCTGCTTATGTTTTTGGCTCTCATATTAAGAGTGGACAGAAAAGCATAGTTAGTCAGCGTTTCGGAGAAAGATGTGGGAATACCGTTAACTAGGAGCGTAATTATGGTTAAACTTCTTTTTAGTCTGATACTAAAGTGGCTTACTACTTTACAAGTATTGGTTGCGACTCACCTGCAGCTGGAGACAACTTGGTGACGACGCCCCACCGTTGTTTCCACTGGAAAAAGAAACAAAGCAGATCAGTCACAATCAGTAATGAGTAGCGTCTGTATTGTACAGTAAGTGGCTTCTAACACAAATTCCCTCCTTTATTCCAAGGGTGTTATTACTTGGTACCTAAGTTATGTATGGACACAAGGATGAATTCGTTAAAAATATTTAAGAGCTTTTGGGTCAAATGATATCTAGTTTTGGAAAACGTTTATTTTTCTCTTAAGTTTACTGCAAATAGTGATACACAGCCTCGATGCAAAGACTGTGAATCTGCTGATATGTACTCAGCAGTCTGCAAAAGTTTGTTCTCGAAAATTATATAAGTTTTTTCCCCCTATTTACTGTGCTAGTGCTAAGCCACTACTTGAAGATCAGAGGCATTTACAGTTTTAGAAAAATGGAAATTGTTCTAATTTCCTAACTATACGTTGACCTTGTCAAACAATGTGAATTCTCAGAAATAGCGATGGCACAGTTATTTTTGTGGGCTGCTACAGAAATTCTATTTTTTATTGTAATTATTGTCCTATAAATACAAAAGTACATATCTTCGAAGTATCTCTCACAACCGTTTCTGTTACATTCAGGTCTGCAGTCATGTTCAGATTCTTGTATGAAGTTATTTTTCTTGGTATTTGCAGTACATTTATTTGAAATGAACACTATATTTTATGTGAAATTATCTAATTTCACCGCCCTCAACTTTTCCAAGCAATGCTTTAAAATACATGAAGGTATCGGCATTCATTTGATACGCATGTCGTGATCCATTTTTCTGATATCTATCAACCTGTAATGTCGCCCCACATTACGATAAAATGTCGTCATTTCGTGTATGTGAGCCTGTAACATTAGGCCACTAGATAGTAACATAGGATGCTGATACATATTCCACACTTGTGATAAAATAAAACAAGCAGATTCAACGCTTCAACGCGCCATCTTCAGGCTGCTGTTGATGCGGTACGCGTTGATATGATCCATATATATATATATATATATATATATATATATATATATATATATATATCAGTTGTAAGGATAACTAGATACGCAGATGATCTGAAATTTACGTGTTAGCACTCCAGCCATGGAGTTGGATGGCTGGAGTGCTGACACGCAAGTTTCAGATTATCTGCGTATCCAGTTATGCTGGCAAGTGACGTGATATATCAACCCATACCGCATCAACAGCAGCCTGAAGATGGCACACAGAAGAGTTGCAACTGGTTGCAAGAAAATAAAATCATAAGTACGGATTTAGGTGTTTTATTTTGTCACAGTATTAAACGGCTGTCGTCCCAAAGACCTCATGCCAAAAGGATTGACACTTTGTGCATCAAGACATGTGTCTGAAAACTGAGTGCTTCTACAAATTTTATATTTTTTGTTTTACTGATTATTTCAATATGAGTTTACTTATTTCTCTGTTGGCTTATTTTTTATGAACATTATATCATCCACAGATCTATAAGAGTAAATTATTTCGAATGTTTACGTTGTGATTATAGTATCAAAGATTGCAGTTTCATTATGGTTGATGAGTATGTTCATCAGTGTCCATAAAATTGGAGGCCGAAATAGTGGGTTATCTGTTTCTAAATAACATTTCTTCTCACACACAAAACAATCCTAAGCTGAAATTTCTTTAAGGATTTTGATTATTTCAGCAACATTAGCCATGGGTAGACCGTCGTTCGTTAATAGGTTTTCTTCCGTGACGTTACTGTTACACATCGCTATTCGACATTGATACATTCTCTGTTATTATTTTATGGTCTGTGTGTTGAGAGTACTGGATGTGTGACCTAGGACAAAAGCCTTGCATTTTCCACTCTATGAATAAATTCTCCCTTCGATGTCCCTGGGGTCCAATTTGTCGGCATAAGGCAGTCAGTTGGTCTCTTTTTTTTTTGGGGGGGGGGGTGGGGGGTGGAAAGAGTCTTCAGGGTGATGGAAAGTTCTCGCGGGAGTGAGTGTACAGCCCCCTCCATGTTTTGGTGAACACAGCTGGCACTTGGACTTTATCCGTGCGAGGGGTGCCATGCAGCCACTGTACTCCTCAAAGCATACAGAGCATATTTATATAATTTTTACATTTTCGGCACAAATATCAAACATTGAGATACCGCCGCATCAGGAAAGACAGCTGATTTTACTCCAAAGTTTCAATCATTCAGTCAGATTCATTCTCTCCACTACCATTCTTAGTACAATGAAGGCTGTCATTTGAAGAGAGACTGCTATATCCTGCTACAAACCTCTAGTTTGTTCATCCGCGTTTTGTATGCATAGAATGGGATGCTTGTGCCGTGTTCCCCAGTTTTTTCATGAAATAATCGTTATTTTCATCTGACAAATTGGGAACTGCACTGTTTCATCCTGTCACTCTGCTCTGGGCAACAGTCTTGAGCTTTACCTCCGTGGGCCGCTGTCTGTTGCTGATCAGAGCACGCAAGCTGTTGTAATGGAAATGTATCAACAATGGTAGTACAATCCATATTCTGAACAGCTCCTGAATCGCTTATTCTGCCATGCAGTTTTTTTGCTTAGTTTGGTTGTTGTGGCTTCTTGCTGTATCATTAACTTAGATTTTGCAAGCTATCCAGATGAGCTTAACTTGCCGTTTCATTCATATTGTCTCCACGATTTTTGATATCTCCCCACAGTGTTAGGTTCATTTTGTAACTCGATTTGACTTTTAGAGAACTTCATACTACGTTAAATGTATTGAGATTTATGTCAATCGTCAGAGCAAATAAATATCTGATAAACTCAGTCTTGTCTTAAATTACATGATTCTTTAAATGGTCCTACAACTCCTCGATGGTTAGATGACCCTCTAAGAATAAATATAACTTGCTGCACACCTAAAATGATTGTTCTGTCTCTAAAGGTGTTGTTGCTGTACACAGTGGCAAATCTCAACGATCATTCTCTTATAATTCAGTGCACGTAACTATGATTGGATTCTTTTATCTTGTTTGTTTGTAACTATATTCATTGAGTGGGGAGAGCTGTGTCGATTTCCCATAGAATCCTAAATCTACTCTGTGTTGTTTCAAGTCTATTTGAATAATGACCTTCCAGTATTATGACGTAATAAGCAGCAACATTGCATACAAGTGTTCATCTTAAAAAGGTTTAACTTCATGTCATTTCATTGTTTCAGCAGTTCGTATTGACGTATATATGTTCACTATTTCAAAAACCATGAGCAAAACTTTTTTCTGGAATGTGCAAGTTTTTTATGTTGTAAGTGTATTTGTATTTTTTACTGTTTTGTTATTCTTCATTTTGTAGCAGTATGTGGTAATTTCGTTTATGTGATTTGCCAGAAAGCATCACTGTGCATTCATAAAATTCATGACAAGTCTCATGGGAGTATTTAGTTTATGCTTTTTGTACTGACTTCTAAGTGTTGGTGTTTTTGTGTTTCTCTGTGTTATGAGTCATTTCTGCTAGACTGTGCATGTATCACTGACGTCCTAGAGGCTATTTTTTTTTAATTTGTCTGGAATCAAGCTGCTGGATGAAATTACAGTTTTGCTGTAGTCTAACTGAATTGTTTTGTTATTTTCCCTGTGTATTCTACTGGATTGGTGATCCCTGTGATGGTCTCTTCATCATCTCTGATCACTGTGATATGGCTGGAGTATAGTTTTCCTTTTAATTTCTCTGTGAAATAGTTCTCTAATTGAAAGGTCCTGATTATGTCTTACTTTCTCATTCATGAGTTCAGATGTTAGCACTACACTTTTGTTGTTTCTGTCCCTTTATCGGCATGATTTGTATTTATACTCAGATTTTCTGATCAGTGTTATCTGTCTTGGTTTTAGTGTAGTGTTTGAGCTCATTTTTTAATAGCTGTTAGTTGTCTTAATTGTGGATCTGTGAGGTCCATTAGCCTCAGGGGGATGTATTGCTAATTGTTGAGTTTATCTTTTGGGTCATGTTTAGCAGGGAAGTTTCAATTTGTGTACGTTTTTGCTGTGTGCATATTTCAGTGTTCCAGCTCCAGTCACATTTTCATGTATCAGTCGTAAAACCACACAGATACCTAGTAGCTGGGTTATTCCAGTTAGAAAGTGAAGAATGAAGGTCAGTGTTTCTTGAGAAGACAAGCAGATATTTTCAAAGTAGACTCATAGGTCACATAAGCAGTAGGTATGAAGATAGGCATAATATTTTTCGTTATCACCTAACAAAGCATGGCCTATCTAACATGTAGCAATTTCAACAGACAACTGCTAACACTACATGAAAATTTTCACGTAGAAATAACCTAGATGAGCAAGAAAAAGAGAAAATACTTACGTAATAATTCACTGACCACGTCAGCCACAATAATAATTCCAAACAAAGATACAGAACATAACCAGATTAAACAGTAGCTTAATAAATATTTCCGGGATAGTAATGGGGTGATTATGTAATTAATGATCAAATTCATACAAGTACAAACTCACTGATCGTGTTAGCTATTGTATCAACAACAAATTGAGATACTGAAAATAATCAACCTGAATAGAAACTTATTAAACATTCCCACCGTAACACTCTCTCTATCTCTGATGTCAACCTCACTTACCTCTCGTGTAACCTGACGAGCAAATGTCACTCTGACGACTGAGTATCAGTGGTATTACTGTAATATGTAATGTGTCAGTCAAATGGTGGATAGACACTATTCATATATCCTTGATTTTCATTCGTTTTTGACAAGTCCGTATGCTATTCCTGACGGTCAGTGAAATTCTGGTGCTGATAATATGGGTGATGTCAATGAGTGCAGTGAGCCAATCACAAACACAACCCTAAGTTTTCCCCCGTCTCTAAATTTAATCGCACGTCCCATGACTGTTTTCCTGCATAAGTATTACGGAATCGTGGAAGGATACTCACAGAAGGAGGGACAGAGGCCACTGCTGGTCTGCACCTAGAGTCCCTAGGGAGAATAGGCAGGTTCTCGGAACCAGGACATTGCGAGCAGGGGCAGTGACCTGTACAATGGACGACGGGTAGGCTTCTGCAGTACTCTGTATTGTTCGACTGGCATTGGTGTGGCGCGAGCAATTGAGATTTCACCAGACACAGCCATGCCCTGTGTGACTCAGAATCTGTCTAAAAAGATCCAGACTAATGAACTGCCTCACGTGCCCTGCCAGTGCAGAACAAATTATATTAACAATTCTGTCTCTCAGGAACACCTGGGTGTGAGACGATACTGCAGTGCCCGTGTTGTTCCAAAGTACGATGCCATATTTCTTCGGAAATGCATGCATTCCCGAAGGAACAGGTACCATGGCGACTACAGCCGTTATGAAATGCAGGAAATGTATTTGCAGTTGTGAATACATTTCATGCATCTTTCGCGGTGATGCTTTTCGTAGGAAAACGGACGGCCCTTGCTTTCTGAGGGGAAGCTTGGCAGTCGTGTATTGTTAACGGTTTTCTTCTCCTTTTATGTGGGAAGAAGTGCGACAGTCTGATGCCTCTCCACATGGCTGTCTATGATTCACTACCTCACTACCTCACTACCATACAGTGCTGCGTTCCAGCCCGCACTTTGAGAAATTTCATCCTCAAATTAAGGCCTACATACGATACCAGTTTAGCGATACAGTATTGTGCTGAGTTTTATCCACTTGACATCATGTGCATGAGGGTGAGCGTAAAATGAACATGTTTTATCACTGAAAAAGTTGAAGACCTGAAGACGACAGCTAAGACTGTTGAAACCGGTTGTTTTGAATAAAAATGTATTTTGTACGAATGGTTTTTAACGATACCAGCACCATTCTCTTGATGCTTATTAACTAATCGATTAGTATGGGCACAGCTTTTTTGGAACGGTTATCAGTATACAAGGAAAAAGAACAGCTAGGCTAGCAGAAGCGTTTCTTATTGTGAATTTAATAATGGATAAATTATTCTACTAGTACACTTTTCACTAACATTTATTTGGTGTTTGTAAAATGTTATTTATCGGCTTTTTATGTAAGCATTTAAGATAGAAGCGGACAAAAAGAAGAATTTTAATAAATGGCTGTAGGAAAGACTGTAGTGTTTCTTTTTCTAAAATTTTTAGTCTTACACCTTCCTGACGGCTAAACTGGGTCTGTTCTACGCAAACCTCTACATCTATATCTACATCTAAATGACTACTCTGCTATTCACATTTAAGTGCTTGGCAGAGGGTTCATCGAACCACAATCATACTATATCTCTACCATTACACTCCCGAACAGCGCGCGGGAAAAACGAACACCTAAACCTTTCTGTTCGAGCTCTGATTTCTCTTATTTTATTTTGATGATCATTCCTACCTATGTAGGTTGGGCTCAACAAAATATTTTCGCATTCGGAAGAGAAAGTTGGTGACTGAAATTTCGTAAATAGATCTCGCCGCGACGAATAAGGTCTTTGCTTTAATGACTTCCATTCCAACTCGCGTATCATATCTGCCACACTCTCTCCCCTATTACGTGATAATACAAAACGAGCTGCCCTTTTTTGCACCCTTTCGATGTCCTCCGTCAATCCCACCTGGTAAGGATCCCACACCGCGCAGCAATATTCTAACAGAGGACGAACGAGTGTAGTGTAAGCTGTCTCTTTAGTGGACTCGTTGCATCTTCTAAGTTTCCTGCCAATGAAACGCAACCTTTGGCTCGCCTTCCCCACAATATTATCTATGTGGTCTTTGTTCGTAATTTTAACACCCAGGTTCTTAGTTGAATTGACAGCCTTGAGTATTGTACTATTTATCGAGTAATCGAATTCCAACGGATTTATTTTGGAACTCATGTGGATCACATCACACTTCTTGTTATTTAGCGTCAACTGCCACCTGCCACACCATACAGCAATCTTTTCTAAATCGCTTTGCAACTGATACTGGTCTTCGGATGACCTTACTAGACGGTAAATTACAGCATCATCTGCGAAAAACCTAAGAGAACTGCTCAGATTGTCACCCAGGTCATTTATATACACTCCTGGAAATGGAAAAAAGAACACATTGACACCGGTGTGTCAGACCCACCATACTTGCTCCGGACACTGCGAGAGGGCTGTACAAGCAATGATCACACGCACGGCACAGCGGTCACACCAGGAACCGCGGTGTTGGCCGTCGAATGGCGCTAGCTGCGCAGCATTTGTGCACCGCCGCCGTCAGTGTCAGCCAGTTTGCCGTGGCATACGTAGCTCCATCGCAGTCTTTAACACTGGTAGCATGCCGCGACAGCGTGGACGTGAACCGTATGTGCAGTTGACGGACTTTGAGCGAGGGCGTATAGTGGGCATGCGGGAGGCCGGGTGGACGTACCGCCGAATTGCTCAACACGTGGGGCGTGAGGTCTCCACAGTACATCGATGTTGTCGCCAGTGGTCGGCGGAAGGTGCACGTGCCCGTCGACCTGGGGCCGGACCGCAGCGACGCACGGATGCACGCCAAGACCGTAGGATCCTACGCAGTGCCGTAGGGGACCGCACCGCCACTTCCCAGCAAATTAGGGACACTGTTGCTCCTGGGGTATCGGCGAGGACCATTCGCAACCGTCTCCATGAAGCTGGGCTACGGTCCCGCACACCGTTAGGCCGTCTTCCGCTCACGCCCCAACATCGTGCAGCCCGCCTCCAGTGGTGTCGCGACAGGCGTGAATGGAGGGACGAATGGAGACGTGTCGTCTTCAGCGATGAGAGTCGCTTCTGCCTTGGTGCCAATGATGGTCGTATGCGTGTTTGGCGCCGTGCAGGTGAGCGCCACAATCAGGACTGCATACGACCGAGGCACACAGGGCCAACACCCGGCATCATGGTGTGGGGAGCGATCTCCTACACTGGCCGTACACCACTGGTGATCGTCGAGGGGACACTGAATAGTGCACGGTACATCCAAACCGTCATCGAACCCATCGTTCTACCATTCCTAGACCGGCAAGGGAACTTGCTGTTCCAACAGGACAATGCACGTCCGCATGTATCCCGTGCCACCCAACGTGCTCTAGAAGGTGTAAGTCAACTACCCTGGCCAGCAAGATGTCCGGTTCTGTCCCCCATTGAGCATGTTTGGGACTGGATGAAGCGTCGTCTCACGCGGTCTGCACGTCCAGCACGAACGCTGGTCCAACTGAGGCGCCAGGTGGAAATGGCATGGCAAGCCGTTCCACAGGACTACATCCAGCATCTCTACGATCGTCTCCATGGGAGAATAGCAGCCTGCATTGCTGCGAAAGGTGGATATACACTGTAGTAGTGCCGACATTGTGCATGCTCTGTTGCCTGTGTCTATGTGCCTGTGGTTCTGTCAGTGTGATCATGTGATGTATCTGACCCCAGGAATGTGTCAATAAAGTTTCCCCTTCCTGGGACAATGAATTCACGGTGTTCTTATTTCAATTTCCAGGAGTGTAGATGAGGAACAGCAGAGGTCCCAGGACGCTTCCCTGGGGAACACCTGATATTACTTCAGTTTTACTCGATGATTTGCCGTGTATTACTACCGTCGGGGTTGCTGCATTTATAATATTCTAACTGGTATTCATCTGCCCTAATATTATTTCGGCACAGTTCCTCACTGAAGGACTAAGTATAGCTCCTAAACTTGCGACACAGCAGGGTGCTAGTCGGGCAGTGCACGCGACACACAGCTGCTTGAGGTAGCCAGTACTGTCCGCAACAGCAGTGGGTACCTAAATAACGCAGCGGGCGGTCAGACAACCAGGACAGGTGAAACGGCCCCCTGGTAGCCTCAGTTCACCACAAGTGTTAAGAGGAGGACTGTCCGTTTTATTCTAATGTCCTTATTTCGTCTTACATTTTCTAGTGCAAATTTCTGCGATAGGGACGATCCACTTGTTGATGGGCCACACAAGTTATCCGAATCTTTTCTGCCCATATAATTTATCGACGATACGGGTATACGCGGGGAAAGCGGAACATGTATTGATAGAGTGTCTTGTTAAAAGGTTCGCAGTTGATGCAGAGACAGTTTCAGAGGTCTCAGTTGGTGTGATACTGTAGCACATACACTTTCGAGAAGAGTGCTACCGCTTAGAAAAGCAGAGGACATGAACTTGATAATGTCTAACAGAACTACATCACTGCAGACGCAACATCGGTGGACGGCATAGAAATGACGACTCACGTCAGCAGTTGGTACAGATAGTTTTCTAGAAATTATCCGGGGCCCCGAAACAAAATTTCCCAGCTATTTCGCCTTGGGGTGCATTCCAGGGAGCACGGTACGCCACGTCGAAAGGATCTGCAGTGTCGGACAAGAGGACAGTCACATCCAGTGGATGACATCCTAATTGCTAGAAACATGAAGATTAGTGTGCACATCTGTGAGAATGAACGAGACCACATTCTTCGAGTCCGAATTCAATAGCGGAGATTGCTGCAGTGCTTCACTGCACGAGACAGAGCAAATAACACAGGAACAGAATCACGAACGATGACTACCTACCTCTCATTCTATTATTGATTCTACTCTTTCCCTCTACCTTCTCCCTCTCTACATCATTATTTATGTTATTTTTAACTAGGTAAGTAGTGCAATGTGGATTTCGGGGCTGCTGTGGTATTTGTTAAAAATCTCGTCATTAATGTACAGTGGACCTTAATGACAGTAATAACTGCGAATAATAACCTGCATTTGTTCCAGGGTAGAAATAGCAGGTAAAAACATTTTTACTTCAGAACACTTGAGAGACGATCTCAGTCGCTTCGAGGATATGAGTGTATATCGTCGAATTGAGCCGGAATATCATCCTGAATCACAAGTGAATGGTGATATATAATGTAAGAGGTAGAAAAAAGGAAGTGGTAACTACAATTGTGCTCTACCAAAACTGCTGTTCGGTAGTTATGGTGTACTCCATAATGGCATAGTAAATCGTAGGATTATCCGTTGTATTCGTAGCGTTGGTCGGGAAAGAAACATAAATGCATGTCTAAGAAAGAAACGGTAAGCCGACGACTACTCTTTGTATTTTTGTTTGTTTAGCTGTTACTTTGGACATAACTAGAACCGCACATCGTTCAGTCTTAGTGCACCGTATATTTTATATATTGACAGAAAATGAATTGCATTTTATATGTAACAAAAATTAGTTGATCGCGTAGCTTCTGCTCTTTAGTATAAGCAAAGCAATTATTGTAGATGCAAGTACAGTTTATGATCACAAAAGATTATAAAGAATCATCGTTGCTATTTTTATTCAATAGAACGTTCTCCATCATGATCAGAGGCAAGAGTATGCTGTTGGTAAAGGCGAAGATTGTTTATGACTAACAGAAACATATTTTAATTAAGTTCGACGAAGTTTTGAAGTGATGTTTGATCTGTTTTTGTTTTGCGGTCTTTTCATTTTACACTTTTGTTGAATAAACTGCAATTTCTAGCGCTATATGATGAATCTGTATCGTGTTCTTCAATTTTACTACAACATCCCTCTTCCTCACGTTACAAATCAATGATTTTCGAACTAAATCTCAAATAAACATTAACAATTTCAATTTCGCTTTTCGATTTTGCTGTAAATAAACTACTGTTTACTTTTAAGTAAGAGAGAGGAGAATAACTGCGTAAAACAAAAATGTTCTGTAGGTTACCCGGTCATTAATATAGCGTCACTGTTTGCAGACTGTTCAACGCTTCCGGTTTTTGGGGAAATGTAGTAAGACATTGATCGCTCAAGTAAAGAAAGCAAACATTACGAGGTAACGCCCGATAGATATGCAACACACATAGCGTACGGGTCATAGAGGCACGGCCCTAACTGCCCAAAGCTACTAGGAAAGCTACCGTAGTCTACGCTTACTTATGACAGTCTAGCGATTGCACACAGTACTTTCATAACTCTACTGATAACATAATCTCTTGTGTTCTTGAATACACTACACTCTGGTAACAAGTAGTTCACCATGTACCACCCGAAAGTATTGTATGCTGTATTAATTACTTTCTCTTATCGTAATTATGTCCTTAACCAAACATATAACGTGAAATAACCCTAAGTACGCTGTTGTGTGTTAATACTTTATTCTGCTGACCCCTTCAATTTATTTTCGCTCTCTCACAGTAGTTAATATTTATCTGCCGCCTAGGAGTACCAACTCCTGATGCGGCTTATTTATTTGTGAATCTGCGTATGTCCAGGCGCATATAATGAGGGAATTTCCTGCTTTCAAAAAGCACCACCCACAAACACGAAGACGTAAAAAAGTCGTACAACTTAAGCTTCACTACGTGAGGCACCAGCTACTTCGAAATAGCTGAAGTGAAATAAAATTGATGCAAGTGGTAGTGAGTATACAGTTTAACGAAAGTGTTAGTGAAAGAACTTTGGCTGTGCGTATATAAATATGAATATCAACTGAATGCAGCTGTTGGAAAGCGATTTGTTCCAATTCCACAACTAGGGCACAAAGCACGTTTCTACTTTCGCAACGGATTTCAGTGTTAGCGTGGTTCGTGATGTACTTGGTTATGAAAAGCCCGAAGAACAGGTCGACCACTACTTTATGCAGAAAGCCACAGACGGCTGGAGGCGCTCTTACCGAACAGTGAGTCATTTGGGAAATTCAGACAAATATCGATTACGAAACTTTCTCGATTGGATGTCTTGTAAGCGTCGTTAACTTGCACAACAGTCGTTCATTTTCTAACATAATCAGAGAGCAGCAAATAACTTGATGGAGTGTTAGGTTAACATGGAAACGAGAACTGCAAAAACTATTAGGCAGCTGATATACGTTGGAATGTATTCAACGATGCAAAAATTATACTCTCTGCCTCCATCTCTTTTTTAACAACTCCTGTCTCTGGAATATCGTTCTTTTTCTCAGCTTTTCTATCAAGTGTACCTTTACAGAAATCAGTGTTTACGTTGTTTAATAACATGCTTCATTGTTATTGTTGTCATTAGTGCAGATATTCTACGTTCAACATATTCCGTATTATAACCAATAATCCTTTCCTGCCCGTACATTTCTCTCTATTACTCCATATTGTTCCCAGATACGTGTATCTGAATGCATCGACAGATGCCGGTTCTTAATAGGATGGTTCTCCATACACCCCTTGCTTCATCAATATCGCTTTATTTCGAGCTAAATATGAAATATGGTTATCTGTGGAAATACAAGTGTGTTAAATGGAGATCTCATTCATAAGTCTGACTACAAATACATCACAACATCTTTTACATTTTTGTGATATACAAACGTTAACTTCTAAACAAAAATACATTGTACCGTGTAAACATACATTCGTACCGAAAGACCATTAACTACTAACAGAATTTAAGAATAATGACACAATAATAAGTTAAGCAGCTGAAGACGACCATCCAACAACCGTGATACATTACGATTTAAATAAAACATGCGTTTGATTCTGGAAGCTGATGACCGTTCCTTTATATTTTACAAATGTAAAACAGTCACAGCCGAAACAATAGCTACAATGGATAAAATTAGTATATTTTTCCTGGGCCCTTGCATTTCGGTCACAAATATCAGGATCTTGCAGCATTTGTATAGTGATACAAACAACGTAAAACTCATGATAAGCAACGGGTTAACTTCTAAATATTTCGGTGAACTTTGTAAAACTTTGTGTGACAAGTGCGCGAGATCCACGATTTCAGCAATCTATTCCCCGTTTAAAGTAGTCCCGTTGACTAATAGCATTTTTTGCCGCAGACCAGAACGATTTCTGTGATCAGTGGCAAGGATACATACGAAATTATATAAATAGTGGCCATCTATGTGTATCTCCCAGTAGTTGAGGAGTCATCGTCGATTACATGTGCATTACCGCAGTCCACTAGAAACAGAGGCGTTAAGAGGCAGAAATGAGTTTCACTGACGAAACACAAAAGCTCAGAAACAAAAAGAATCTTTAATGAAGCAGCTGCTGCGCACAGCGTCTAAACATTATAACAGAAGGTCAGAGTGGTGAAAAACAGTATATCTTGCCGTTATGGGTGATACACTTTCAGTAACAGTAAAAGAGTACGTTGTCCGTTATAGACTGTATTGTGCCTTATTAAAATTGTGCTATTTGCTAATTTCGGCCGTGAGCCATTATCAAGCACATTTGCATCGTCATGTATTACATATAGTGCTCTTCACGTATACATCTATGTGACATAAAAGAAAGTGACGAACACCATATGTAATACATGAGGTAGAAAACGTGCCTGATAATGGCTCACGGCAGAAATTAGCTAATAGCACGATTTTAATAAAGCACAAGACAGACTCAAACGGACAATGTATTCCTTTATTAATCACTTAGAGGCTGTAGATCCTCAAGGGAGCAAAATTATCAGCAATAATATGCAGGATAGTATGTTGTAACTGTTAACGCGGGATATAATTGACAAAATAAAGCCAGTTTTAGAACTCAAGAAAGAACAAACTCTCCAAGAAATGTGAGTACGTAATGATGTGTTTGTATTGGCTTCTACGGTAGCAGTTGAGTCTTCAGATGAGTAATGATCTATCTTCTAATCACTTGTGCATCGAATCCCTTCATCCATATCTACAATTATAGAATATTACTTATCATTTCCTTAGTGGCCTCGTTGTCTTCTGCGGGATACGATGCAGGTGTCGCATCCTACTTCCGACGCCAAGATACGTTAATTGGTGGAAGTATTGTGTTGTTCAGGTGGATTCCAGTCATTATGCAATGCAAAAATGTTCATAAACTTTCAAAAAGCTATTTTCAGTAACATTTGCACCGACTAAACTATTAACGAAAGATACTTCTGCCATCATCAGTATTACAAAAACACGTTATCTCCATTTACAATAGCTCTTTCGCTAAGACTGTCCGTTTCCCATAACGTTTCGTCCAAGACTTTGCACAATGAACAACAGTGATATAATGTGAAGTCAAAGACTTCAGAACTTTGTCGATAGTAATAGCTGGTACACCCTCAGAACAATTAATGAAATTGAATTTAGAGGGATTTGAATACAATGATTCAACATTATGTATAATACGTATACCTAAATATGAAACAGCAATTTACTTATAAATACGTGTGTACGTGAAGTCCTACTGGAGATACCGATAACCATTGGTATTGTACGTTTCTTATTGTCTCTTGCATTTGATTGCATTACACGGTGACATCAGCGTTGCAGATGGCAACATCTGCGCCAAGAACGCCGTGTGTGGGAGGCTGTGAGGCAGAGATTTTCCAGTGCCTAGGCGAGCACATAACACAGAATGCAGTGATGAAGGAGGAGCACAAGATGAAATTCATAGCCGGTGGCCTCCCAGGTCTCATGACTTCACTCGTTGTGACTTCTATTTGTGGGGTTACGTAAAAGACCGCATATTTATCTCCTTTATGCCTGAAACTCTAGAAAGTCAGCGACATCGCGTTACTGAAGCTGTGAATTCGATAACGAGAGACCAGCTGCTTCGTGTTCGGCTGGAAATGACTGACCGTTGTAATACTTGTCCTCTAACACGTGGGGCTCACATTTAATGCATTAATAATTGAACTTTTCTCTTTCCAATAATGTTGGAATTGTGTTTCCAACTTTTGTAGTTTGGAAGCAATAAATGTCTGCCAACTGTTCCTTTTTTTGGAATAACCCTGTATATACACTATGTGATCAAATGTATCCGGACAACTAGCTGAAAATGAATTACAAGTTCGTGGCGCCCTCCATCTAGTAATGCTGGAATTCCATATGGTGTTGGCCAACCCTTAGCTTTGATGACATCCTCCACTCTCGCAGGCACACTTTCTATCAGTTGCAGGAAGGTTTCTTGGGGAATGACAGCCCATTCTTCACGGAGTACTGCGCTGAGGACACGTAACGATGTAGATCGGTGACGCCTGGCACGAAGTCGGCGTTCCAAAACATCCCAGAGGTTTTCTATAGGACTCAGGTCAGGACTCTGTGCAAGCCAGTCCACTGAAGTGATGATGTTGTCGTGTAATCACCCCGCCACAGGCCGTGCATTATGAACAGGTGTTCGATCGTGCTCAAAGATGCAATCACCATTCCCGATTTGCTCTTCAACAGTGGGAAGCAAGAACGTGCCCGTACTGTGACAGTGCCACGCAAAACAAGAAGGGGTGCAAGCCCCCTCCATGAAAAACACGACCACACCTTAACACCACCGCCTCCGAATTTTACATGCTGGAGGACGACGTTCATCGGGCATTCGCCATACCCAACACCCTGCCATCGGATCGCCACATGGTGTACCATGATTCGTCACTCACACAATTTTTTTCCACTGTTCAATCGTCCCATGTTTCTGCTTCTTACGCCAAGCGCGACTTTGTTTGACATTTACCGGCGTTATGTGTGGCTTAAGAGCTGCCGCTCGACCATGAAATCCATTTTCTCACCTCCCACCTAAGTGTCATAGTAGTTGCAGTGGATCCTGATGCAGTCTGGAATTCCTTTGTGACGGTCTAGAAAGATGTCTGTCTATTACACATTACGATCCTGTTGAACTGTCGGCGGTCTCTGTCAGTCAACAGACGCCCTGTACGCTTTTGTGCTGTGTGCGCCCCTTCACGTTTCCACTTCGCTATCACATCGGAAACAGTGGACTTAAGGATGTTTAGGGGTGTGTTAATCCCGCGTACAGACGTATGACACAAGTGAACCCAATCACCTGGCCACGTTCGAAGTTCGCGAGTTCCGCGGAGCGCCCCATTCTGTTCTCTCACGATGTCTGATGTCTACTGAGATCGCTGATGTGGAGTACCTGGCAGTAGGTGGCAGCACAATGCACCTAATATGAAAAATGTATGTTTTTGGGGCTATCCGGATTCTTTTGATCTCATAGTGTACTTATCCTGGCCAGTTTTGTTGCGGCAGGAGCTGGGTTCCTATCACAGAGCCGGATGTGAAATGTTACATGCTACCATGTGAAACGATCGAACCAACCGCTATTATAGACTGTTGCACTGTAGAACAGTACGATAACGTTACTGCGGCGGCCAACTACAAAACTACGAAAGTGGTTGACCCGCATACCTTGTCTCTGGCTGATATGTTCCGACAGAGACTGACGCCGCAACAAGAGTTAAACACATTGTGCAATACAGTTTAAGGTTCACTTTTTCGAAACTCCGTAATTATTCCCCATTCATACGTGTAGGTTTGAAATTTGTCCCAAAGGTGAATACAAACTTTTTTTGTAATGGTGAAAAGCTGTGGTGCTCTGCGACATCGCTCTCGGGTTCCGCAACGCTTCAAAGAGCAAGATGTCAACACACATGGAAAAAAAAGACCAGAGCTCACAACTCGATGTGAGGTGTACGGTGGATTAATGATGTCACATTGGCACCACATATCACTAAAATTCTGCCCAACGGCGCCGTGGACGTCTCACACGATGGGAAAGCTGCCACACCCACTCTTTACCAGATATCACCCCTTCTTGTGACACCTCCGTGATAGAGGTTAGAACTGCAAAGCACAGCGTTGAAATCACGCGGTGTTTGTATGGGTTGCCTAGAAGGAACTGCAGCTCAGAACTGACACGAAAAGACACAAAAGCGTGTCAATGAAACCACCCTTTTTCTCGAGGCGCTGATTCCCATTCATTTTTTCGTTGAAACCGGGAGTTCGCGATGCGATGAGCAAGAGGAGGACGTTCTTGGCAATCTTTGACACTGCTCACAACACATGGACCCTTCAGTCTTTATCTAAGGACATCGTGGGCCAGCAACACCATTCTACGTGATTGTACCCCTTTGGAATCCAATGCGACAACAATTTTTGTTCTGGTGTACAGTATGAAACCGCAAGCTTCCTTTGAGATCCGTTTGACGTAGCATGACAGCGATTGCTAGAAGCAGCAAATATGCTTATACTTTTTCAGTCCTCATCTTTTGCGCCCTCTTATGGTGAGATCATGGAGATACCAGAAGGTTTCAGATAGATTATATAATGGTAAGACAGAGATTTAGGAACCAGGTTTAAAATTGTAAGACGTTTCCAGGGGCAGATGTGGACTCTGACCACGATCTATTGGTTATGAACTGTAGATTAAAACTGAAGAAACTGCAAAAAAGTGGGAATTTAAGGAGATGGGACCTGGATAAACTAAAATAACCAGAGGTTGTAGCCGGCCGTAGTGTCCGAGCGGTTCTAGGCGCTACAGTCTGGAACCGCGCAACCGCTACGGTCGCAGGTTCGAATCCTGCCTCGAGCATGGATGTGTGTGATGTCCTTAGGTTAGTTAGGTTTAAGTAGTTCTAAGTTATTGGGGACTGATGACCTCAGATGTTAAGTCCCATAGTGCTCAGAGCCATTTTTTTTTTTTTGCATGACAAATCGGCAAAGAGTCCATCCAAGACCGACCAACCCCCCCCCCCCCCCCACATCGCTCCCCCCCCCCCCCTCACCATAGTTTGCCAATACTGTCAGCGCCAGCAACTCCCGTTTTTTTGACCACATTAAGAATGTACCTGCACAGAGAAAACACGTTACAGAGACTTGCCCACCTGCTAATAGGCATGAGAAATGGAGAGGTGTCAAGTGGCTGGCTGCCTGCCTGCAGGCGCTTATGATGTTCGCCATGTGTTTTAAAACTGTTCAATGATCGTGGGAGGTTGGTACTGAGGGTTTTTCTGAACTGCGGATCCTCAAAGGGATCCTTTGATGTTTCATTCACGTATGTGTCGATGTCGCACCTCTTTGTGATCACGCCACAGGAGCGTGCAAATCAGGAGCATCCCACACCACCAGAGCAAAAAGTGCGTTTGCAGTGTACTTCAGGGAGTGTGATTATGTTCGCTGCGGTTGCTGAATCACAGTGTCTTTAGAGATGGGATTGAAGCGTTATTGTGGTGTCAGCAGTGACAAAGAGTGTTAAGTACGTCGTCTTGATGCTTATTGCACTGTGAACTGTCGTTTCTGACGCAAAATCTCTGAAAAGGGAGCTTTCATTGGCGCCATTTATGCCATCCCGTGAGATCTTTTCGTGTCAATTCCGTGCAGCGCCGGGTCTGAAACGTTTTCCTTGGCCACACAACAGAAAACAGCGTGATTTCAGGTGAAGCGAGAGGAAGAGGAGCTGCAACGACCTTGTCATCATGTGATACATTAACGGTGATCTTGTTGCCAATGTGACATCGTTAACCCAACTCACAACTCACATGAACTTCAGAACTCAGATTTTTTTTTTCGATATGTGGCCACTTTTTGATATTTGAAGCGTCGCCGTGCCAAAGGGTGACGTCGTAGGGCGCCAAGTTTTTGTATAATTACACAGGAAGTTTACAGATGCCTTCCAACCAAATCTCAAACTTATACATCACAACAAGTAATAATTACGGGCTTTCGATCCAGTGCACAGTATTGGACTATACACATGTGGGATTCCGCAGCAGGAATTTGTGACAATAACCACATTTTTAGCGTATTTCGTCACTTCGCAGCATGAAAGTTTGCAACAGAAGAGTATCAGTATGGGAATTTATAGTACATAGTAGATTACACGGTGTTCGGGAATTCCCGTTGCAGACTTCTAGGGCTTATAAAGAGAAGTCAGTGCCTAATATTTTGAATGGAAACCCATATCCGTAAACGTACCGTTTCTGTTCTACGGCGGTTTCAATTCACATTTTTAACTCGTCCACTTCTGTTTGAGAAACTGAATTAGGCGTGACGCAGTACAATTGTTAGGTAATAGTTGGGAAGTAAACATTACGAAACATGCATTTATGACTTAAGCACATTTCTTTGTATAAACATTAAACGTTACGTGCATATCTTACTCAAAAACAAAAAAGAATCGATTGTACAAGAGAAGAGCTCAGTCACCTTCAGTCGACTGTTACAAGGAATACTACAATAAGCAGAAGGAACGACATGGTATTTTGACGTTGACTGCGGAACAGTAGTGATTCATTACAACAGCACACCACCAATGTTGTTACAGACATTGTACCTACGAAGCATGTTCTTCTGCACGCTTTACATCCCACCTGTTGTCTCTTCAACTTATAGTGCAGCGGCCAAAACTCTTGAGAACAGATATTCCTCCATCTCTACAGGAGTCTCGCAGACCTAACTTGCGTAAACTCTGATAAATGGATCTTTCGTCACGTTTCATTTCGAATTGTAACCTGATAACCGTACTCC
The DNA here is from genome assembly GCF_023864275.1 of Schistocerca cancellata. Classification (NCBI taxonomy): domain Eukaryota; kingdom Metazoa; phylum Arthropoda; class Insecta; order Orthoptera; family Acrididae; genus Schistocerca; species Schistocerca cancellata. Next base: position 105,842,678 of record NC_064627.1, on the reverse strand, counting down.
CTCACGCCGGATTCAGTTCCTCAAACATATGAACTGAAACCGTCGTGAAACTGGAACGGTTCATTTCAGGACATGAGTTCCTACTATAAATATTATCTACTAACTCTCCTCTACAAGTCCTAAAATTATGTAACGGGAATTTCCGAACACCATGTATATCGTTGTTTAACTGCTGGCCAATAAGCCGAAAATATCTGTCCAATAGCTGTAAGCCCGAGTTATTTTTTGCTTCCATAACTCTGTTAAGTAGAACGAACTTCCAAATATGATGTTGTTTCACCTGCTTATTGGAGTATTCTTCGTAAAAATAGAATGAAGGTAACTGGTCTCATCTCTTACGAAAATATGCTCTGCGTTTTATCCCCTACTTCTACTAATGTTTTAATTGAAGCTCTTTTGCAGTCTGGATGATGGCTGGAATCCTCGCAATGCTCTAAGCGTGTATGAGGCGCTTATCTGTACGCCAAAGTCCCGTTCGGTCGTGTTTATACACTGAAGCAAAAAAGTCTCAACACCAAAAAACAACGTGGAGTAAAGAAATTTCGGAAATGCATCTGTCTAGATAAATTATTTAAGTAATTAACGCTGAAAGATCACAGATTAATGTACGCTCGAGGTAAGCCACTATAAATATGAAATAGCATACATTAATAACCGATGTAACCGCTAGAATGTTGCATGCAAACATGCATGTATTGTGTTGTAGAGATGTCGGAAGTCCATGACTGCTGCACGTGGTCGGTTAATACAGGGACGCTCAATGCTGTTTGAGGATTACGATGGAGTTTGTCCGATGATGTACCACATGTGCTCGGCTGGCGACATATCTGGTGATCGAGCAGCCAAGCCAAGATGTCGGGTTACAACAGCGGAACTACGCAAGCGTTATCCTTTTGGAAAACACCCCCTGAAATACTGTTCACAAATGGCACTACAACAGAATCGTCAGATTGACGTACAAATCCGCAGTCGAAGCGGGTGGGATAACCACGAAAGTAGTCTTGTGTCGCACGAAATCGCATCCCGGACCATGTTTTCAGGCGTGGATCCAACGTGTCTAGCACACAGACAGGATGACTGCAGTCCCTCAGCTACCCTTCTAACACATAGCCATCACTGGTCCCATAGCAGGACCAGCTGTCATCACAAAACACGACAGATCTCCACACTGCCCTTCGAGAGTTCTCGCTTGACACCACCAAAGTAGAAAATGGTAGTGGTGGTTTAGGGTCAGCAGAATGCACCGTACAGGGAACCTGGCTCGGAACTGTCCCTGAAGTATTAGATTTGTGACAGTCCTCTGTGTCACTGTGGCGCCAATTATTGCTCAAACTGGTGTACCTATGCAGTTCAGTGAGCCAGAGCCGTATGCCGAAATCGATGGTCTTCGCACTAAGTAATGCCAAGTGACCGTGTAGAGTGCAGTCTTGTAGCGACCATAGGTTCGGTGACCACCGTTCTAAACAGTCCCGTACAGTGGCTACGTTACTGCCTAGTCTTTCTGCAACATCGCAGAAGGGACATCAAGCTTCTCACAGCCCTACTACACAAACTCGTTCAAACTGAGTGAGGTCTTGATAATGGCATCTTTGTCGCTCACCTTAAAGGCATTCTTCACTAACACCAACACACCACGCACACCACGTCCACTCACAAAGGCAACTAATGCTCACGACCATTACAGAGTGCATTTCATACAAACCTGATTTGCATCCTCATTGTGGGGCTATTAGCGCCACTCTTATGCGACTGTCGCGAAATCTGAATAGACGCCACATTTCAGACATACAGTCAAGGGCCAAACAAACAGGAACACCAGCCTAATATGGTGTAGGGCCTCCGCGAGAACTCAGAAGAGCCGCAACACAACGTGGCATGGACTCAGCTAATGTCTGAAGTAGTGCTGGCGGGAACTGACACCCCTGCAAGGCTGTCCATAAATTCATAAGAATGCGAGGCGAATATCTGAACAGCATGACGCAAGATATCCCAGATATGCTCAATAATGTTCATGTCCGGGGGCTTTGGTCGCCAGCGGAAATGTTTAAACTCAGAAGAGTGTTCCTGGAGCCACTCTGCAGCAATTCTGGACGTGTGGGGTGTCGCATTGTCCTGCTAGAATTGCACAATTGACATATACAGGTGGTGAGACAGGATCCTTACGTACGTGTCACCTATCAGCGTCATATCTATACGTAGAAGGGCCCCCTTTTCATTCCAACTGCACACGCCCCACATCATAATAAAGCTTCCACCAGTTTTAACAGGCCCCAGATGATATGCAGCGCCTATGGAATCATAAGGTTGTCTCCACACGCATACACGCCCATCCGCTGGATACAATGTGAAACGAGACATGTCCGACCAGGTAACATGTTTCCAGTCATCAACAGTTCAGTATCGGTGTTGACTGCTCCAGGCAAGGCGCACACCAAGAGTGGCTCTGAAAGCCCACATCGATGATGTTTCGTTGAATGGTTCGCACGCTGACACTTGTTGACGGCCCAGCATTGAAATGTCCAGTAATCTGCTGAAGGGTTGCATTTCTGTTACGTTGAACGATTCTCTTCAGTGGCCGCTGGTCTCGTTCTTGCCTCGTTCTTGCTGGACCTTATTCCGGACGTAGCGATGTCAGAGATTTGATGTTTTTTCCGGATTCCTGATATTCACGGTACACTAGTGAAATGGTCGTACGGGAAAACCCCCATCTCATCGGTACCTCGGAGGTGCTGTGTGCCATCACTCGTGTGCTGACTGTAAGACCACGTTCAAGCTCACTTAAGTCTTCATAACCTGACATTGTAGCTGCAGTAACCGATCTAACAAATGTGTTTTTTTTTCTTTATTGAATTTCAATTCCCCCCGAAGGGGGCGGGCTGGCAGCAGCTTAGTATGCCGCTCTTCAACCTACAGATTTTGTGACAAAGATCAGTAGAACAAATAATAATAAAAAACAGGCGATAAAATCGGGGACTTAGAGAGTAACAAGGCGAAAAGAAATCGTGGAACTTAAAACAAACAACAGAGGGATGATGATCCTAAGAAAAATACATACGGAGCAGACAGGGAAAACAATAGACAATTAAAAAACACGGCGACAGTCTGGATTCTGTTCGCAAAAGACATAAAATTCACACCCAGCGACAGCATGGTTTCTGTTCGCAACACGAGAAAGACAAACAACACTGAATAATCACTGGAACACTGCACGAGAAAGTTGGCAAATGTGACACCACAGTCGAGAGCAGGTGGGGGGAAACGGGACAGAAGATGGGAAAACAAAAAAGGGGGGAAAGGAGAGTAAAAGCGAAGGAGGGGGGGGAACCGGGAAAGGAGCTGATGGAGGATGAGGACCCATAAGAGGGGTGGGGGGCAGACGCGACAGGGAGGGGGGTAGGCAGAGGAGGGGAATACAAAAGGACTGGGGGGAGAAGGGAGGTAGGGGGAGGTTTAGTGGGGAGGAAAAAGGACGGAAGGGGGGGGGGAAGAGGGAGCCCAGGGGTCGGACAGAGGAAAGGAGGGGGAGGGAGGATCAGAGTTGATAGGAAGGATAAACAGAGGGAGAGAGGGCATCATCCGGGAGGGGGAGTTGACGGAAGCCACCTTGGGAAAGGAGATAGAGGGTGTAGAGATGGAGGGTAGGGGGGACACAACGGTGAAGACGTGGCAGGGGGCGGGGATGGGAGAGGAGAGGAGCAACCAGGGGGTGAGGGGGTTCAAGACGGCGGGAGGTGTAGAGGATGCGGATATGAACAAATGTGCCAGACATTTGTTGTCTTATATAGGCGTTGCCGACCGCAGCGCCGTATTCTGCCTGTTTACATATCTCTGCCTCTGAATACATATGCTTATACCAGTTCTTTGGAGTTTCAGTGTAGAAACATGCCGACAAACTTTCGCATATGTCGCACAACTCTTTTTGGTGTTGTGATTTCCTATTGGGCTTGTTGCTCAGCAGGTACACGCACTGCGAGTGTGGCGTGCGTTGGAGCGGCGAGTGCTGGATCAGCAGCGGGGCCCCGCGTCAGCAGGCAAACGGCGGGCAGGCACGTCCCAGACGGCGCGGCCGCCGCCGCCCGTCACGTCGTTACGCCGTCCGCCGCCACCTGCGGCCGGCGCGGCGTCACGTTCCGCCCGGCCCGCGCGCCGGCGCGGCCTTCATTAAGGCCGGACGCCGCGCTAATGGACAGATTTATCCGCGTCCGTAATGAGCCGTGCCGCGCGGCGCCGCGCCGCCCTCTGCTGCAATTACGCTGCGGGCGCACCTCCACCTGTCACGGCCGCGCGCCCGTCCCGTTCCGTCCTTACGCTGCGGTCCGGCGCGCATGCGCGACGTGACTTGCTGTCACCCGCTGCATTAGCGCGCGTGCGTGGCTACTGTTCTGCCCAGGACGCTCTAATGCGTCCGGGGGACAACTAAATACACAGTGCGTGACAGCAACAGTGCATCAGCCAACAGGTGGGGAGGATACGAAATTAACCTCATCGGGATGAGGGGGTATGTAATTACAACGATTACAAAATCGAGTCAGATTTACAAAGAACTTGGCAGTATGCGCACACTTATCAGCATAACGTTACGCTCCTCTGGCTTAGATGCATACATTGATTCTGTGGTGTCACCGCCAGACACCACACTTGCTAGGTGGTAGCTTTAAATCGGCCGCGGTCCATTAGTACATGTCGGACCCGCGTGTCGCCACTGTCAGTAATTGCAGACCGAGCGCCACCACACGGCAGGTCTAGAGAGACGTACTAGCACTCGCCCCAGTTGTACGGACGACTTTGCTTGCGACTACACGTACGAAGCCTTTCTCTCATTTGCCGAGAGACAGTTAGAATAGCCTTCAGCTAAGTCCATGGCTACGACCTAGCAAGGCGCCATTAGCCTTACAGTGCTTGTATTTAAAGAGTCTCATTTGTATCATCAAGAGCGATGTACCACAAGGATGAATTAAAGTTAAGTAAACAGAAGCTACGTACTTTTCTTTATAGCATTCATTAAGTATCCTGTTTCAGACCTCACGCCAGCCGGCGTGTGAGTAACGCGTGCCTTTCGGTTACCCGTCACTGTGGACTGGCTGTCTTGTTAGTCCACAACAGATTCGGTTGGGAATGGTGTCGTACAATTCATCAGCCAACAGGTGGGGAGGATACGAAATTAAACTCATCGGGATGAGTGGGTGCCGGCCTGAGTGGCCGAGCGATTCTAGGCGCTACAGTCTGGAACCGCGCGACCGCTACGGTCGCACGTTCGAATCCTGCCTCGGGCATGGATATGTGTGATGTCCTTAGGTTAGTTAGGTTTAAGTAGTTCTAAGTTCTAGGGGACTGATGACCTTAGAAGTTAAGTCCCATAGGGCTCAGAGCCATTTGAACCATTTGATGAGTGGGTATGTAATTACAACGATTACAAAATCGAGTCAGATTTACAAAGAACTTGGCAGTATGCGCACGCTTATCAGCATAACGTTGCGCTCCTCTGGCCTAGATACATACATTGATGCGGTTGGGAATGGTGTCGTACAATTCATCAGCCAACAGGTGGGGAGGATACGAAATTAACCTCATCGGGATGAGGGGGTATGTAACTACAATGATTACAAAATCGAGTCAGATTTAAAAAGAACTTGGCAGTATGAGCACACTTTTCAGTATATCGTTGCGCCCCTCTGCCTAGATTTAGTTGGGAAGGATGTCATAAAACCTTTGTATTTTCCAGTGAGTCAAGTTGGCCCACCAGCGCTGTAACCAGTCTTTGATGTCACGGATACTGGTATTAAGACGAGACGTCTATGCCAGTTCCACACTCATTCTATAAAGGCACATCTAGGGATGTTGCTGGCGATGCATGCACAGCCGGCCGCGGTAGCCGAGTGGTTCTAGGCGCTTCAGTCCGGAACCGCGTGACTGCTACGGTCGCAGGTTCGAATCCTGCCTCGGGCATGGATGTGTGTGATGTCCTTAGGTTAGTTAGGTTTAAGTACTTCTAAGTTCTAGGGGACTGATGACCTCAGAAGTTAAGTCCCATAGTGCTCAAAGCCATTTGAACCATTTGATGGATGCACCTCAGTATCACGCAGGTAGTTCATAGAGACATATGTCATGTGTGGACAAGCATCGCCCCGCACGAAAATGCCACCATGATGCATGAGATTCATGAGAGGTGCCACATGATGAGCCTCTTCGAAACATTCGCCAAATGGGACCTCCCCTTGGGATGCCTCCATACTCATCGGTGGCGGTCGTACGGCGTAGTGCAGGATTGCAAATCATCATTGAAAACAGTGCAGTGCTATTCACTTTAACAGTCATGTCTGGTCATAGTCATAGTCTGGTCATAGCCCCACTCAAAACACAGTCTTCTGTCGCGGGTCAGCTATGCTAGTGACGGCAGTTCCCTACCCAGTTGCTACTAGTCTACTACTGATGGGGGTCGGATGACAACGAATACTGCATGGAGTCCATTAGTTGTACCAGATATCAGGTGCATACGGGAAGGGGTTACATTGAGCTTGCTGCACCATACAGTGATTATTCCACGTGTTGGCCGGAGGTGGTCGACCGCGAGTATACCAGCCCTCAAGTTCCCATGCAGCACAACATTGGTTTATTGTCATATCTGATTGTCCTATATATCTCGATATTGCACGATTCGCCCAGCCAGCCAAATGAAGATCCACAATAAGGCCTCTTTCAAGCTCTACCATATGCTGATAACACTGTCTCAAATGTGTACATGCTATCTCCGTGTCCTTCACAGTGATCACTCAACATCTGACACTGTTCACGACCTTTTATACCCTAACACGTAAAGGTCATCATTCTGTCAAAGAGGCCCTCAACTCTAATGTTACGTGTACAAGTAAAACATGTGAAGTGGTCGTTGAGCTGTTAATCACACCTCCTAGATGATACAGATCCGATCCCCAGTGACCTTCAGAGTTGGGAATCTCCTCATAAAATCAAGCAAATTTAAAAATACAGCATCATGTAATGGATAACGTCTTTCTAAATGGAATTTGTTAGGTGTGGTAATATTAAGCAAGAAAGTATGGGTACCACACCATATAAATGAATGGAGCCATGAAACTGTGAAAGGAAAATACTGGCCACTATAACAGTTTGCTTTATTACCATAGGACCTAAAACAAGATGATTTACCCAGTGAATCAGATTCATACACATTCAATAAGTGGTGGAGGAACTGTAAATACAAGCTGTAGCCTTGGCACTGGTGACTGGACACACAAATGATCAAAATGAAACCATGTCACAAATATGGCCAAGGATTGCAAAAAAGGTTAGTGTTTAAAGAAAAGTTCCTAGAATACCATAAAAAAATCACCACTCTTTCATCAAGTGCATGATGGTTTCAAATAGTTGGCTGTTAAAATTAAATGTGTGGAAAGAGACTCTGATGCAAATTAAAAACTTCGCCTTCTCTTAATCTTTGTGGCTGCAACAACGGCGCATGTATAATATGATGCAGTGATGGCTGAAAATTGTAAGTTCAGCTCTCCCTCTGTACTCTACTTGTAAGCCAGAGACACCCCTCTCTGGAGTTCCCTCAAACGACCTGCATCATATGTGTTCTTGATAGCATTCCTGAGCCATATCTCTTTTGACTTTACTGTGCAGAACATAGCTGGTTCTGGTGGCGTCAGAACCTTGCTGATCAACTGCAGAAGACCTCGTGCGTTCCCACCAATGACAATATCATAAGCAAATTTAACAATTTACTATTTTTGTGGATCTTTTATGAGTTATCGACAAGTTATGGGGTATGGAAGAAGGCAGAAAAGCTCTCCTACTACATGACAGATTTTAAATCATCGGGAACCAAACGCCCATCATGTCTGCAATATGTGGAAACTTTTGCTTTCTACCAAAATAGTTAGTATCAGTCTGTCCATTTCTAGAACGTGAAAGAACATTCCAGCAAACCATGTGGCAACTCAGTGGATGATGCCACACTATGAAGTCTCATGTTTTCACCTGCCCTTCAGATTCTTACGAAGGGAAAAAGAATTTCTTTTCGCCTCTCATGCAATGCAGTTTTTATGGTGAGTCACCTGGCCTCCTGGATGCTCCAGCTGCACAGGCATGGCAGACTATTTTCTCTTGTTCTGTACCTGCGTCAAGAACGGCTTTTAGCGTCTAACACCGAGCGAAGTGGTGCAGTGGTTTGCACACTGGATTCGCATTCGGAAGGACAACGGTCCAAATCCGCGTCCGGCCATCCTGATTTAGGTTTTCCTTGATTTCCCTAAATCGCTTCAGGCAAATGCCGCGATAGTTACTTGAAAAGGGCACGGCCGAATTTCTTCACCATCCTTTCCTAAGGTGATGGGACCGATGACCTCGCTGTCTGGTCACCTCCCCCAAATCAACTAATCAGTGCCAAACAACTTCAAGACTCAACTATTAACTTCCCTCCCATCTAAAAATCTCACTAGGCTGCAGTAGTAACAAGTCTCTCTCACCATATTAATAGGATAGGAGAAAAAGAACTTAATAATATTGAAGCCATTGACTGTAATGAATACTGCGTGCAGTTTTCATGCATCATAAACGATATTACTCTACTGGCTACTGGGATCTGTGTATTACATTATAAAACAGGTCAAATAACAGAAGCTGCATTGGCACAACTTCTCGGTGCTTCTCTTTCTTCGTCATGTATTGTAAAAATTTCTAACTCGAACGCTGCTGCACATTAAAACGGTAATACCAGGAAGGACAGTAAATAATGAAATTTTACTTTCTGTACATATATAGCACAATACAAAGAAGACATGGTTAAACACGTAGTTGATTTTCGTGGTATACAGGGAGTGACATTTAATAGACAGTGCTGCCACTGCTACCATCAACAACGGACTGAGCTTGGATGACAGATACGAGCATTTTTTTTCCATGCTGCTTCAATTAATATATGCTAGAGCTATATCCACTGTGCCAACTTATAACTACATCTGAGGGGGGTGCGATGGGGAGGTTCCCTTGTTAGTAGACAAAACTTCTTAAACACAATTTTGCGCTACTCGGTACTTATGAATAGCCATGAAGCTAGTGACTGATATTCCTGTTGAGTATGAGCAGAGTCGACTGAGGAAGGAAGGCTAGTGGTAACCGGGAAGTGCAGTGAGGACGGTCTGGACAGAGGCGGGGCCTGGGGCCTGGGGGCAGGGCTGCACGGCGGTGCCTCCTGACAGCAGGCGTGCCCGGCTGCGCCGCCGGCGGCCAGCGTGATGCATGGACGTCCCCTTTGTGCGGCGGCTTCCTGCTCTGGGGACCCTGCGACCACCCGCGGCGTCTGCGCCGCTGCTGGAGACATTGTCGGGGCTAACAATGCCTGCCCTCTGCCAGGCAACCGGCGTGTTGAGACGTCTGGACGCTCAGGCGCCGCTTCACTGTCGCAATGAGCAACTAACACGGTTCACGACGGAAAGTAATGAGTTGGTAGTGTTTTTCCGTAAGTTTACAGACGCATATAACAGAGAATTTAGTCATCAATAATACTCCTACAGGGTGTTTCAAAAATGACCGGTATATTTGAAACGGCAATAAAAACTAAACGAGCAGCGAAAGAAATACACCGTTTGTTGCAATATGCTTGGGACAACAGTACATTTTCAGGCGGACAAACTTTCGAAATTACAGTAGTTACAATTTTCAACAACAGATGGCGCTGCAAATGATGTGAACGATATAGAAGACAACGCAGTCTGTGGGTGCGCCATTCTGTACGTCGTCTTTCTGCTGTAAGCGTGTGCTGTTCACAACGTGCAAGTGTGCTGTGGACAACATAGTTTATTCCTTAGAACAGAGGATTTTTCTGGTGTTGGAATTCCACCGCCTAGAACACAGTGTTGTTGCAACAAGACGAAGTTTTCAACGGAGGTTTAATGTAACCAAAGGACCGAAAAGCGATACAATAAAGGATCTGTTTGAAAAATTTCAACGAACTGGGAACGTGACGGTAGAACGTGCTGGAAAGGTAGGGCGACCGCGTACAGCAACCACAGAGGGCAACGTGCAGCTAGTGCAGCAGGTGATCCGACAGTGGCCTCGGGTTTCCGTTCGCCGTGTTGCAGCTGCGGTCCAAATGACGCCAACGTCCACGTATCGTCTCATGCGCCAGAGTTTACACCTCTATCCATACAAAATTCAAACGCGGCAACCCCTCAGCGCCGCTACCATTGCTGCACGAGAGACATTCACTAACGATATAGTGCACAGGATTGATGACGGCGATATGCATGTGGGCAGCATTTGGTTTACTGACGAAGCTTATTTTTACCTGGACGGCTTCGTCAATAAACAGAACTGGCGCATATGGGGAACCGAAAAGCCCCATGTTGCAGTCCCATCGTCCCTGCATCCTCAAAAAGTACTGGTCTGGGCCGCCATTTCTTCCAAAGGAATCATTGGCCCATTTTTCAGATCCGAAACGATTACTGCATCTCGCTATTTGGACATTCTTCGTGAATTTGTGGCGGTACAAACTGCCGTAGACGACACTGCGACCACCTCGTGGTTTATGCAAGATGGTGCCCGGCCACATCGCACGGCCGACGTCTTTAATTTCCTGAATGAATATTTCTATGATCGTGTGATTGCTTTGGGCTATCCGAAACATACAGGAGGCGGCGTGGATTGGCCTCCCTATTCGCCAGAAATGAACCCCTGTGACTTCTTTCTGTGGGGACACGTGAAAGACCAGGTGTACCGCCAGAATCCAGAAACAATTGAACAGCTGAAGCAGTACATCTCATCTGCATGTGAAGCCACTCCGCCAGACACGTTGTCAAAGGTTTCGGGTAATTTCATTCAGAGACTACGCCATATTATTGCTACGCATGGTGGATATGTGGAAAATATCGTACTATAGAGTTTCCCAGACCGCAGCGCCATCTGTTGTTGAAAATTGTAACTACTGTAATTTCGAAAGTTTGTCTGCCTGAAAATGTACTGCTGTCCCAAGCATATTGCAACAAACGGTGTATTTCTATCGCTGCTCGTTTAGTTTTTATTGCCGTTTCAAATATACCGGTCATTTTTGAAACACCCTGTATATTCTGCTTCACTGATATAAGAACAGGGAGATCTGTCAGCTTACGAGTAGCAGAACACGAACGCTATGCACGATTACAACAACATAATAACTCGGCGATAGCGGAACAAGACCGTGACTGTGGACAACCTATCAGGTTCCAGGAAGCCCGAGTACTGGCCAAAGAATCGTAAATGCGAGAACGCAAAATACGGGAGGCGATCGAAATTATTAAGCAACCTGACAACATCACCAGAGAAAATGGCTACAAACTCCCGGCGTCCTGGCTGCCGGCCATCCCAGTCCAACGGGCCGCGAGCGGTCGCGGGGCAGAAGCTACACCGGACACAGACTTATCTGCACGAACAGCTGTAGAGCAACTGTCAGTCCACTTCCGCGCACACCAGGAAGAAAACTTGCCCACCAGTAGCCGAACGCTGATTGGCGGACAGCTACCAATCGTTGACGACATGGACGTCCACGAATAGCCTCTCTCCTTCCATCTTCCCTTACGTCATCACCAGCCAATCATATTAGAGGGTCAATTAAAAGTTCTATATCAGGGACGTCAGATATCGATAGTCTGTAATAAATAGAAGCACCTATCCCCATGCAAAACCAGTCGTGCACTGAGAAAGGCCGTTGCTATTCGGCCGAAACGTCGGCTTTAGTTTATTATTGTTGTTAGTTTTCAGCAATGACGTGACATAATACCCAGAAGAATTTTAATCACTATTCTCCTTCACTGTTTACAACTGCCAACACTGGGGTAATTTTTGATTCCGCGACTGTAAACGTCATTCGGTTTTGACGTCGAACCATGTTCGGAGCTCTTTTTCATCCGGAAAGGAAGTCCGTTGAAGGCTGATAGATAGCGGAAAACTTGAAAAATCTGAGAGTCCAAGGTCGGGTGAATAAGGTAGAGTGCGGGATAGCTTCCCTATCCAGCTTCTGTGCAGCGTCTTTTATTAGTCTAGCAGAATGCAGGTAGGGCGGGAAGGGGTCGTTACTGCGGAGTAGCATAACTTCATGCAGTCTTTGTCGTCGTTTTTGTAGGTTTCCATCTGCAAGGCATCTCAGTTGTTCACAACAAATGCCAACAGCTATGGTTACACCTCAGCAAGCAACTCGTAATACACCAGACCGTCGCCATTCAATCAGGTGCATGACATTATCTTCTGTGGATGCGTGCAGGTCTTTGCACAGGGAGTAACTGCTTTGTTTGGACTCAGCCATTCCTTCCTTTTCTTTTACGTTAACACAGAGAGAATATTTCTCATCCCCAGTGCCGGCCGATGTGGCCGAGCGGTTCTAGGCGCTTCAGTCTGGAACCGCGCGACCGCTACGGTCGCAGGTTCGAATCCTGCCTCGGGCATTGATGTGTGTGTGTCCTTACGTTACTTAGGTTTAAGTAGTTCTAAGTTCTAGGGGGCTGATGACCTCGGATGTTAAGTCCCATAGTGCTCAGAGCCATGTGTTAGCCATCTCATCACCAGTAGCGATACCGGATAGAAATCGACGACGTCGTTCACGAGCCGATTGAGCCGTGTGCGGCTCCTGTTCATGACGCTTATTGCTTGGCATCTTGTCATTGCGGTTATGGCATCTCGTTTCTTATTCGATTTAGTGACGTCACTAAGTTGCTGGCTTGCCTGCTAGTGAGTGGCAGCAGCAGCGCTTATCGATACGAGTACTGTAGTACTATCATTGGAGCGGCCGCTAGTATTTCCGCGTTGCGTTGTGTGGAGTGGGGCAGATGCGAACGGACATCAGGTCGGTAGGGGGCGTAGCAGCGACCAGGTCCGTGCAGCCGCTGGGGGCGTGTTGCCACTGCCGGAAAGAGGAGGGCTGGCAGTGACTTGGTTGCACACCGAACACTGGACGTTTAAATTGACTGAAGAATGAACTGCTAATGCTACCTCAGCTATTCGGTGATACCGCCTTTGGTCGGCGGGTTGTTGCTCCCATGGCCGCTGAGCCTGGTAGCAAACAGTGAAGTTTCCGCGGTGACCGTGCGGTTCTAGGCGCTCCAGTCCGGAGCCGCGCTGCTGCTACGGTCGCAGGTTCGAATCCTGCCTCGGGCATGGGTGTGTGTGATGTCCTTAGGTTAGTTAGGTTTAAGTAATTCTAAGTTCTAGGGGACTCATGACCACAGCAGTTGAGTCCCATAGTCCTCAGAGCCATTTGAACCATTTTCTTTGAAGTTTTTCCAGGTGGTGAAATATTGCAGCCGTCTTTCTCTATTTGTTATTCATCATTCAATTTACTATTATTCTTGTTAGTGAAGTGCAATCAGCGAGATTTTGGCCTTATGGACGCTAACGCTCCAGCTACCTCCCCTAAGGTTAGCGTACTTTTCCAACAGTGTACCTTTCCTCGTCGTGTTGATGCTGTCCGACAAGGCGTGTAGTTCCACTGCCTCTTGTATTGTACTGAGCATATTTTCTTTCCAGGTGATCTACGCTCGTTCTAGTGTTTCCTTCGGGCTTGGGTGTTTTCTGAAGACGTATTGCTGTCTGTCTCTTCGCCCTTGCCTAAAAATATTCCATCGTTTTACCGGTGATCGGACGTTACGCGGATTGGTTAGTCGGTCGGTCGGCGCTTAAGCTGCTCCTAGTTTGAGTACAACTTTTGGCTGCCTGTCTCATCTTACCTTATGTTTCAGTTACATTCCCAGGCCGATCTTGGGAACACTTGCTGAGACCCGCTTGTCCTGATTCCTTAGATTGCGATTTATAATTTTCTAATAGTTGTTGGTGTGGCCTTCATCCGAGCAATAATTTCATTTCTATAGTGAGAAGCCCCCCCCCCCCCCCATCCATGAACCATAGACCTTGCCGTTGGTGGGGAGGCTTGCGTGCTCAGCGATACAGATCGCCGTACAGTAGGTGCAACCACAACGGAGGGTATCTGTGGAGAGGCCAGACAAACGTGTGGTTCCTGAAGAGGGGCAGCAGTCTTTTCAGTAGTTGCAAGGGCAACAGTCTGGATGATTGACTGATCTGGCCTGGTAACACTAACGAAAACGGCCTTGCTGTGCTGGTACTGCGAACGGCTGAAAGCAAGTGGAAACTACGGCCGTAATTTTCTCCCGAGGGCATGCAGCTTTACTGTATGGCTAAATGATGATGGCGTCCTCTTGGGTAAAATATTCCGTATGAAAAATAGTCACCCATTCGGATCTCCGGGCAGGGACTACTCAAGAGGATGTCGTTATCAGGAGACAGAAAACCGGCGTTCTACGGATCGGAGCGTGGAATGTCAGATCCCTTAATCGGGCAGGTAGGTTAGAAAATTTAAAAAGGGAAATGGATAGGTTAAAGATAGATATAGTGGGAATTACTGAAGTTCGGTGGCAGGAGGACTCCTGGTCAGGTGACTACAGGGTTATAAACACAATATCAAATAGGGGTAATGCAGGAGTAGGTTTAATAAAGAATAGGAAAATAGGAATGCGGGTAAGCTACTACAAACAGCATAGTGAACGCATTATTGTGGCCAAGATAGATACGAAGCCCACGCTCACAACGGTAGTACAAGTTTATATGCCAACTAGCTCTGCAGATGACGAAGAAATTGAAGAAATGTATGATGAAATAAGACAAATTATTCAGATAGTGAAGGGCGACGAAAATTTAATAGTCATGGGTGACTGGAATTCGGTAGTAGGAAAAAGGAGAGAAGGAAACGTAGTAGGTGAATGTGGATTGGGGCTAAGAAATGAAAGAGGAAGCCGCCTGGTAGAATTTTGCACAGAACACAACTTAATCATAGCTAACACTTGGTTCAAGAATCATAAAAGAAGGCTGTATACATGGAAGAAGCCTGGAGATACTGACAGGTTTCAGATAGATTATCTAATGGTAAGACAGAGATTTAGGAACCAGGTTTTAAATTGTAAGACATTTCCAGGGGCAGATGTGGACTCTGACCACAATCTATTGGTTATGACCTGTAGATTAAAACTGAAGAAACTGCAAAAAGGTGGGAATTTAAGGAGATGGGACCTGGATAAACTGAAAGAACCAGAGGTTGTACAGAGTTTCAGGAAGAGCATAAGGGAACATTTGATAGGAATGGGGGAAAGAAATACAGTAGAAGAAGAATGGGTAGCTTTGAGGGATGAAGTAGTGAAGGCAGCAGAGGATCAAGTAGGTAAAAAGACGAGGGCTAGTAGAAATCCTTGGGTAACAGAAGAAATATTGAATTTAATTGATGAAAGGAGAAAATATAAAAATGCAGTAAATGAAGCAGGCAAAAAGGTATACAAACGTCTCAAAAATGAGATCGACAGGAAGTGCAAAATGGCGAAGCAGGGATGGCTAGAGGATAAACGTAAGGATGTAGAGGCTTATCTCACTAGGGGTAAGATAGATACTGCCTACAGGAAAATTAAAGAGACCTTTGGAGAAAAGAGAACCACTTGCATGAACATCAAGAGCTCAGATGGAAACCCAGTTCTAAGCAAAGAAGGGAAATCAGAAAGGTGGAAGGAGTATATAGAGGGTCTATACAAGGGCGATGTACTTGAGGACAATATTATGGAAATGGAAGAGGATGTAGATGAACATGAAATGAGAGATACGATACTGCGTGAAGAGTTTGACAGAGCAATGAAAGACGTAAGTCGAAACAAGGCCCCCGGGGTAGAAAACATTCCATTGGAACTACTGACGGCCTTGGGAGAGCCAGTCCTGACAAAACTCTACTATCTGGTGAGCAAGATGTATGAAACAGGCGAAATACCCTCAGACTTCAAGAAGAGTATAATAATTCCAATCCCAAAGAAAGCAGGTGTTGACAGATGTGAAAATTACCGAACTATCAGTTTAATTAGTCACAGCTGCAAAATACTAACGCTAATTCTATACAGAAGAATGGAAAAACTAGTAGAAGCTGAGCTCGGGGAAGATCAGTTTGGATTCCGTAGAAATGTTGGAACCCGTGAGGCAATACTGACCCTACGACTTATCTTGGAAGCTAGATTAAGGAAGGGCAAACCTACGATTCTGCATTTGTAGACTTAGAGAACGCTTTTGACAATGTTGACTGGTATACTCTCTTTCAAATTCTGAACGTGGCAGGGGTAAAATACAGGGAGCGAAAGGCTATTTACAATTTGTACAGAAACCAGATGGCAGTTATAAGAATCGAGGGACATGAAAGGGAAGCAGTGGTTGGGAAGGGAGTGAGACAGGGTTGTAGCCTCTCCACGATGTTATTCAATCTGTATATTGAGCAAGCAGTGAAGGAAACAAAGGAAAAGTTTGGAGTAGGTATTAAAATCCATGGAGAAGAAATAAAAACGTTAAGGTTCGCCGATGACATTGTAATTCTGTCAGAGACAGCAAAGGACTTGGAAGAGCAGTTGAACGGAATGGATAGTGTCTTGAAAGGAGGATATAAGATCACCATCAACAAAAGCAAAACGAGGATAATGGAATGTAGTCGAATTAAGTCGGGTGATGTTGAGGGAATTAGATTAGGATATGAGACACTTAAAGTAGTAAAGGAGTTTTGCTATTTGGGGAGCAAAATATCTGATGATGGTCGACGGAGAGAGGATATAAAATGTAGACTTGCAATGGCAATGAATGCGTTTCTGAAGAGGAGAAATTTGTTAACATCGAGTATAGCTTTAAGTGTCAGGAAGTCATTTCTGAAAGTATTTGTATGGAGTATAGCCATGTATGGAAGTGAAACATGGACGATAAATAGTTTGGACAAGAAGAGAATAGAAGCTTTCGAAATGTGGTGCTACAGAAGAATGCTGAAGATTAGATGTGTAGATCACATAACTAATGAGGAAGTATTGAATAGGATTGAGGAGAAGAGAAGTTTGTGGCACAACTTGACTAGAAGAAGGGATCGGTTGGTAGAACATGTTGTGACGCATCAAGGGATCACCAATTTAGTATTGGAGGGCAACGTGGAGGGTAAAAATCGTAGAGGGAGACCAAGAGATGAATACACTAAGCAGATTCAGAAGGACGTAGGTTGTGGTAGGTACTGGGAGATGAAGAGGCTTGTACAGGATAGAGTAGCATGGAGAGCTGCATCAAACCAGTGTCAGGACTGAAGACCACAACAACAACAACAACAGTGAGAAGGCCTTCAGCCATGTTACAGTCTGTTTTAAAACGAAATATTTATCTTAATATGTGCTATTTAGAATAGTTCTTCTGACTTCTAATTCAGGCCTTCAGACGTTAGTTGGTTGAGGTTATTGTTGGTGGCCTTCGGCCTTAAAATGGTGGTTTTCTTTCTGTGATAACGCCTTCAGCTCTCATAAAGTCAGTTGTGCTTTCTTTAAGAGAATCTTTTAAAATTTCAATGACTTTAAATGAAGTTTACGTATTTGTTGTGCATTCGAGAGTAACTGATTACGGCAACATACACAATCGTAACCTTACCCTGCGAAACCAGCTTTCACCGATCGATGCGAGCAATTAGAAATTCACATATGACCACCAGCAGATTTTTGCGATTTTTTCTTAGAGCATGCGGTAAACATAAACCTTTTTTTGAACCTTCCTCACTGCATACAAATGTCACACGATGGTGGAATGATTACAGTTGATCACAGTTGCCAGTTATCGAGTACACTGATGTGTATTTTTATGGATTAATGTTCATCAATCCCAAAGGTCTTTCTGAACGTGCAGAGTCATTCATGTCAAAACTATTCTCCTTAAAACGAGAATACCGTTTTCTTACCGTGCTGTGTCCAGTGGCATTATACCCACACACGGCGCTAATTTTTCCTGCTGCCTCCGATACTATCACACCTCTACAGAACATCTCCAGAAGTATACGGCGCAAACTTTCTCGATTTCTACACTTGGCACTCCATTTTCTAGCGTCCAGAGATCCACTCACTATCTCCAAATAACCAAATGACAATATGTAAACCCAAATAGCAACACTGCGCTACCAGTAAAAAATGACAGTCGATACGTAAACCAGTAGGAACCGGAATACCTACAAGCAAAACAAAAACGCTAAAAAATTACTCACCAACTTGATAGGTACGGGTATCAAGCAAGGGTCAGGCAAGGACTGCTGCCGCCTGCCCCGTCACTATACAAAAAAATTACAGTATTAAAAAACTGCCGCGAGGAGTGGCCGCGCGATTAGAGGTGCTATGTCACGGATTTCGCGGCCCCTCCTGCCGGAGGTTCGAGTCCTCCCTCGGGCATGGGTGTGTCTGTTGTTCTTAGCATAAGTTAGTTTAAATAGTGTGTAAGTCTGGGGACCGATGACCTCAACGGTTTGGTCCCTTAAGAATTCACACACATTTGAACATTTGAACGAAAACTGGATTCTTCCGCCACGTACGATTTCTGGCTCTTGGAGCAATTACTTTATTCGTAGAGGCTGTACCTCAGTTAGGAGGGGATAAAATGGCCTACGTATGGCGTCACAAGAAAGGATGAGACAACTACAACAAATGCCGCTAACTTGATGCGGCGCTCGTTTGGAGTATTCAAAGAACTGTGACTGACGCCAAACAACAGGGAACTGACGTGCACTGAAACTATGAAATAGTGCACTGATAATGGCAAGGCACTAGCCGGAATCTGGATTTGCCAAATAAAACTTACAAAAAAAGGACTATTGATTGCTGTTCTCTATAATTTATATATCAGATCACAGTCACTGAGTGCACCCACTTTCCAAATGGAAGGTAACCTGAAAAAGTTCTGAGTTTTATTTAGTAAGATAGTGTATTTGATTTCCTATAACTGGCACCATTCCAAGCAAGTTAGTAGCTTCCCTCCACCTCCTCTCCCTTTCCAGTTAGGATCTGCGAGAGCTCCTGACAGAACATGTAATTTTATTCTAAGTAGACCATACACACTACTGCAAAAAGGGCTACGTATACCTGATAATGGTTCAAATGGCTCTGAGCACTATGGGACTTAACTACTGAGGTCATCAGACCCCTAGAACTTTGAACTACTTAAACCTAACCAACCTAAGGACATCACATCCACCCATGCCCGAGGCAGGATTCGAACCTGCGACCGTAGCGGTCACGCGGTTCCAAACTGACGCCACACCGGCCGGCTATACCTGATAACTTCTCCACAGAACAGACTGATGCAGTGAACATTTTGTGCTGTGATCGACATGCCACCATTCTAGTGGATTCACCATGGATTTTAAATTTTGAGCGACAGTGTGAAGTGACTTCACTGGACCGTATAGAAGTGGCAGTTGTCCCTGTACTGTCTGAGGCAGAAGGACAAGCTCAATGGCCACGGACGTTTTGGCTACAGCTGTACAACACTTCCTAGGCCGGCATGCCCATGATTGTTGCTGGGCGAGAGTCATTTGGTCTAATTAGGTGGCAACATGGAAGTGTTGGTGAATGTTTTGTAACTACACCTTGATAGTTATGTATATGCTGAAAACTTATTATGCTGTTCATGCCTTTCGTATATGATAGCTTCTCTGTCTATAATCTTATTCAAGAGTCGAGTGGCTGTGATGCTGATTTTATACTGTATGTTATGTGGCAGTTTATGCCCAAACCGATACACAACCTGTTTTACAAGGTAGTATGCATATCCCAGCAGTGATCACAGCCGCCGCGTAGGACTAGCCGAGCGGTTTTAGGTGCTGCAGTCATGGACTGTGCGGCTGGTCCCGGCGGAGGTTCGAGTAATCCCTCGGGCATGGGTGTGTGTGTTTGTCCTTAGGATAATTTAGGTTAATTAGTGTGTACGCTTAGGGGCTGATGACCTTAGCAGTTAAGTCCCACAGGATTTCACACACATTTGAACATTTTGATCACAACCGAACGTTTAATGTTGCACGAAAACTGCAAGCAGTATTAATTACTGCCAATGACTGCATGGCTAATTACATCATCTTCTAGTTTCCTTATGTTATGGGGAAACTCGCATGCCATTCTCTGGAGCCTTGAGAGCTTTCTTTATCTGGCTCTTGACAGGGAAGTTAACTTGAAAGCTTCAGAGTGTCATAAAATTGTTTGGCGCTGAAAGTAGCCCCAGAGTAGGTATAAGAAAGGGAAGTAGCTATGTCCAGCCTCTGCACAGCAGTCGTTTAAGAGAAGGAACTGTGCGACATAAAAACTACCTTTCGTAAGACACCTTGTGGCATTATTTCCTTTCTCCTTTCACAGTCATTAAGGAAGTGTGATGGAGTGTAGCGCCACAGAGGAAGAAGCAGATACTACACAAAAAGGTATTTCAATATAATGCTGAAGACATTCATTGAGCAACAAATTCTAATAAATGGAAAGTGTATCCCGCCCTCATGTCATGTAACTGGAAACAGTACATACCAGGAATATTGTCGCTAGCAATTACTGGAGTTGCTAAGAATGTATGGCCATGAACTATGGATGCAGTTATCCCAGAATTGAGAATTGTGATCTGAATATAACATATCATTTATAAGCACTGAATATTCCTTCTTCCCTGTCATGGGAATTTTATTGTATTTGTCATTGTTCTCAGATTTATGAACGTTTTTTGAGAGAGGTACTTTTGTTAAGAACTTATATGTGTTGAATAAATTTTAAGCTTGAATCTTCATAGTCGTTCAGAGCTATGATATAACATGTAACCCCTTTGTATAAGCTTTTACTTATTATATTTTAAATATGTAACCTCTTTGCATAAGCTCCTGCTGATTCTGTTTCTTTCGTATCTTTACATGGATTGGATGTATAAGCAGATTCCATGCCCACACACGTAAACTATGACTTATGACAAAAGAAATGCTTTGAAATCATAAAATTGTTGGATTGAATAACTAAAAAGTACCAAATTTTCGTCAACGAACATTTAAACAAAATACAGCAGAGAAAAGAATTTCATAAAGTTACTCTAAATGTTAGATATTTATATTGCTTGTTAAATCAGCCACCTCCAAACCTCTAAACGTAATTTTATGTTTTATGTAAATTGTAAACTCATTATTTATTGGGACAGCAATTGTTTAGGTAGATCAGTTAGGCTCCCTAGATATATTTCTCGTTAGACTGAGTAAGGGAATGTGTATGGAATTTATTTTTTCATATTTTCTTCTACGTGTTGTATGATTCCATTTTCGTGCTATATTCAGTGCCTAAGAATTCCTTCCCTTAAAAGCAGAGCTATAATTAACATCTGTAAGGAATCTTCAGTTTTAAAAGAAAATTTCCTTTAGTTTGAAGGAGAACTTTGTGTGAGCTGAAAATATCCTCGACAAAAAATCAGGTGTTATTTTATTAAAGCACGGACGATTTAAGTTCTTCATAGCTGAACAACTGAATTCGGCCGTAACCACAGTGTCCCTTTGATGCTGATGTTCGACAATAAGTGTCGCAAGGAAAAGCAGTTGTTGAGAAGAGTATTGCGCTCCTCTGACAATGACGTGAAAGATGCATGTTTTGCTGATGTCAAACGTTGTGTACTGTTTACGTGATCACATGAGGAACGCAAGCAGAGGCACTCGGCTAAAGGGAAGGCACGACAGTCTGCGTCGTATGGCGGCAGTGAGAGGACACAGTGTTTAAAATGGATGTCGTTTAAGTGTGTGCGAAGAATTAATCATATTAACAATAAAGACAAGATGTCGTTGGAGCAAGAAAAACGTGATATTGCATGTAAAATAATGAAATTAGCACAGAAGTTATTTTAGTGCTCGCTAAAGTGTCTAACACGACTGATCAAGCTTTGTCAGACACACGTCTAAAGATTCTATAGTGGGACTTGAAATGGCTATTTCCAACTGACCAGAAAAACACGGAGGTATGTAGGCAGTGTGGATCTCACTAAAAGGTCTTTCGTCGCGTAGTCTTTTTTTTCCCCTACCTCTTACAACTACGTCGATGAATGGATCCCACACGGAACGTATAAATTTCATCCCCGATAACGAATCATTCATCGCACGAGTGCCGCCGTTGCTGACGTCAGCAGGTAGCATCTCGGCGAGTGCTCCTCACTGATTAATAGCAGGGAAGATCACTCAGCTGATGGCCGTAGCTTCCCTTCATTAAGTGATTCATCCTCTCCAGCCTGGGCGCCATGATATCCGTCAGATCCTGTCGTAAGCGCAGGTGCGTGGTGTGGCGACGGCAGTAGACACAAAAAACAAAATGATACCTCCGGACCCTGCCACTCCTTACCCCTTACAAGCCCCCCAACCTCCCCCTCCACGCCATTTCCATCTCAGAGGGGCTGGATGAGTTTCAGTCTTTGCATCTGGGCAGTCTTTTGTAAAACGCAGTTAAGATTCTGCTAGCATTATCACGTCATTATCCTTGAAAGAATACACCTTCAAAACTCTCAGAAATTTCATTCACTACATGAGCACACGAGTAACTGCAGCATTAGGAGTATTCTAACAGCAACCTTAACGCTTTTGCAGGGCCGACACACTATTAGCGCACGAAAATACCTTGGCCAGCTACCTTTACCGCTTCTAAGGCTGAAATACTCTCCACTGTAACTAGTCAAGTAACAAGACAAGAAGTTAGTGTTTGACTTGTCGTTGATGGTGGTGCTAATTACAAACAAATACTAGTCCAAATAGAGAAAAAAAGGCAGGAATGAAACCACCGTAGCATCTTTCTATGGAACAGTCCGGCATCCTCGTGAAACTATTTAGGGTAAGCGCGTATCTGCCAAACCAGAAATCGCAGATGTGAAATGGAACACGGCTATCAAATAAAAATTCAGTTCTGAAGTTGTGCATCCATCATCAAACTTCCCTTTCATTATGAGCTTATAATTCGATCTCCTTCAACCGAGTAATGTAGAGGATATCACAAGAAGCGGAACAGCCAACAACAAGACAGAGCAGAAAACAAGACAGAATTTAATTTTTGGGTTTGCAGCGAATACCAGCAGTTTTGGGACCCTCTGAAAATCGAATAAGTAACCTCCACCATACCCTGTTAGGTGGCTTGTCGAGTATACATACAGACGTAAATGTAGATTTATGTGATAGATCACCAAGTGCTTTCAGACGTCAAGAAAGGGAGAGGAGAAATTGGTTAAGCCGAGACGAGGGACGATGATATTCGTAAAGTGGCATGAACCTTTGCATAAATTTATATAATAATTTATTACGTTTAAGATCGCTTTAAACTTACACTGTTCACGTCACTGGTTTTATATGTGATTAATTTACTAACAGCTTCGTCACATCTGAACATGGCAGTGAATAGCTGAAACAGTTAATATGGGCGCCGTAATTCTTAAGAGATCTCGTACCCTATAAACTATTGCATAAACATTTAATATGTCGTATTCTTCCGTTTGGTGATATATCTACTTTTAAAAAACTGACCACAGGTACCTACGCTGATGTAAAGTGCAGATGGGTAATGTGAGAGTAATACTATACACCTTTCTGAACAGGCAAAATACGAGCGTAGGGAAGGAATTTGACATGCACAATGCAGTGAGATATACACTGTCTAGCCACATTTATGGAACCATCTGTCAAAAACATGCATAAACAATTTTTGCAGCGCGAAACGTGTAGGAAGAGAATCAGTGGGGTTCTGCATGGTACCGACAGGGATGTGGAGTCATGACGACTCCAGTGCCCTGGGCAGGTGGGCTATTTTCTCGAGTGAGAATCCATGGCGCGAGCAGACCGATAGACTGGGTCCCACAGATTCTCGATTGGGTTTAGATTGGGTAGTTTAGTCTCTATGCGTACGGTAAACTCATGTTGGTGCCCTTCAAACCACGCACGTACACAGCAAACTATGTGAGAAGTAACACTGTCCTGGGTGTAGATGCCTTCGTGCAGGGAAAGAGAAACTGCGTGCAGAATGCCAAAATCACACAGGGAATGCCACTTTCAGACGTTCCACGGCGAACATGCAAACGGCCATCTGTCTGATGGAGCATGAAACGTGACTCATCTGAGAAGCCCAGAAGTCGCCTTTAAGTGGACGTCCAGTTGCGATGCTGGCCTTCGTCGCCGATGAACAACAGTCCGCTTGGTTGCCTGAACCATTCGCCAGCTGCGGGTGCCCGCAGCAACGTTCGTTGAACGGTCGTCGAGGTCACACTTTTGGTAGACCCGTGATTCATCTGGTCAGTCAGTTGCTCAACAGAGCGCCCGTACACATCTCCGCAACTGTTGGTCGCCCATGTCATCTGTGGACCGTGGCTACATTTGCCTCAGCGCCGGTTTTGGATAGAGCCATTATGCCACGCATGGTACTGTTAGCCACAGCGGTCCGCAAACGGTCTACAAACTTAGCAGTTTCGGAAATGCTTCCACTCTTGGCCTGAAAGCTAGCGATCATGCCCTTTTGGACGTCACATAAATCGCTAAGTTTTCGCATTACGACACCTGCTAGCACTGCCATCTGCCGTCAGTGAGTTGTTGTTTCATGGTGACGTCAAACACAGGCTGTGGTCACTTTAATGCACAGTTGATTGAGTTGCATTAGATTTACAAGACGAATCGATGTGGAACTTGTAAACGAACACCAGAATACACAACGGATTCAGATGTATCTGATCATTAAGCAGTAAAGCTAGTTGTGATATTAGTAAGTCATTCTCTACAGTATATTACTACAATACTAAACTACATCGATGTTTTGGACGAGTTCCAACCGCCTCTGCACCTCTACCGGAATGTCGGTTTAATTTGGTGTTTTAATCTGGCGAGGCAGAAAACCAAGAAAAATGACAACGGCAGGGTAAGCCTACGTATTTATAAATTTGTATCATTCAGTTTACAGTCTCTCTCTCTCTCTCTCTCTCTCTCTCTCTCTGTCTGTCTCTCTCTCTCACCCTCTCGTCTAAAACTATTCGAAAAGCGATACAGTCAGCTGAAGTTAAAACAATCAATCCTTTAATAAGGAGTATTTAAAACCTTCGAGGCATTTTCTAGCAGTTTAGATCATTCGCAAGACCCCTTACGGTGAATGGTCAAGTGTGCTTCAGGTACCATTCTTTATTCGGTTTACTGTCAATCCGTAGCATTTACCCATTGCTCTGTTCATTCCATCAACAGGTCCTGAAACACTTCCTCATGTTTCCTGACGATAGCAATGCCATCAGCGAAGTTTTTCACCCTGAATTTTATTAAGGAAACTTCCTCTGATTTCCGTTACAGCTCCTTCGGTGCACAGATTGAGCAGTACAGCTGAAAGACTGCAACCAAATTCTGTAAGTTTTTTAATCCGAGGACTTTCTTCTTCGTCTTCTAGCCGTATTATTCTTCTCAGCGACTTGGATACATGAGCTGACTGTGCGATGTCCTACTTATCTGTCTGTGCTATTGGGGATAGTGTGAATGAGGTTATGCTATCTCTCAAGACTTATAGATTCTAGAAAAGATATAGAGGAATAGGCTCTCTCTCTCTCTCTCTCTCTCTCTTGCCTTCCCCATTTTGAAGAAGTTATCCACGTCTTCCGCCTTGTTCGAATGCATATCTTCAATAAAATTTTGAACCCGCAAAGGCGATCGGCCGCCGTGTCACCTTGTATCATTGGGCGTCATTTGGTTGCAGTATGGAGGCACATGGTGTCAGCACAGCGCTCTCGAGACCCTCGTTTGCTTTCTAGAATTTCGAGCCGCTCATTTTCATTCAAGTAGGTACTTTGAGAAAAATAGAAGTAAACTGTAGCGAAAGACGTAATATAAATATGAATAAGACCTAAGAAGGACCAGTAAGACTGGGGGACAGAGAAACAAGTGCTCCGATTGAAATGTGTGTATGACAGGGGTGCAGTCTTTCGGCTGACCGTTCTATCTACACATCGAAGTAGCAATGACAGAAATAGTAGAGGGTTCAAAAGTGAGCCGGCCGGGGTGGATGAGCGCTTCTAGACGCTACAGTCTGGAACTGCACGACCACTACGGTCGCAGGTTCGAATCCTGCCTCGGGCATGGATGTGTGTGATGTTCTTAGGTTATGTCCATTATAATTATCCGGGCTGTTATGCCGTGGTCGGTTGATGAATTCTATGGTGATTCCCAACGTTTCGTCTCCGACTGCGGGAGACATCTTCAAGGGGGTCCGTAGCTTGATGGAAGGTCCAACACACACACTGGCTCGCTACTGACTGCCGCTAAATTCCGTGTCCGTGCGCCCCCGCGCCGCGGCGTGACGTCACGTGTTTTGAAAACGTCAGTGCAATTGGCCGCTGTCCGTCGCCGTCGATCGCCGTTGCCATCACCCAGTAGTGGACGAGTGGTACACATCTTCTTTAACACCGGCATCCACATACCGTTTAATTTGACGCCCTCCTCCTTTCGGTTGAAATTATTTGGGTGTTTAGCGATTTCGATTGCCTCCCTGTAGAGCCTTTCGTAATATCCGCTCGTGGCCGGCAGTCAGTAGCGAGCCAGTGTGTGTGTTGGACCTTCCATCAAGCTACGGAACCCCTTGAAGATGTCTCCCGCAGTCGGAGACGAAACGTTGGGAATCACCACAGAATTCATCAACCGACCACGGCATAACATCCCGGATAATTATAATGGACATGATATTTCCGGCCGTGAAAGTTTACATTTTAGTTCTTAGGTTAGTTAGGTTTAAGTAGTTTTAAGTTCTAGGGGACTGATGACCTCCGAAGTTAAGTCCCATAGTGCTCAGAGCTATTTGTACCAAACCAATAATTAAAACGTAAAATGCCAGATATCCTCTCAATACATTATGTGGTGGCAAAATGTGACAAATGGTTCTATCGTTAGGAAGTAACAAGCTAGACTTATGGCCAAACTACCGAAGGTAAATAAAAATTGACAGTGGGTCAGGTAATAATGGAATTCTCTTAAATTTAATGTGAATTATTTTATTGTATTTTAAACACACACAAAAAGATTGTACATATACAACATTTTATATATATTCGATCTTTTCCGATATCCTCTCCGTCAATACCACCTGGTAAGCGTCCCCCACTGTGCAGGAACACGCCAGGTTAGGAGGGACCTTGCGTAATTTCTTTAGGATATTCAATGCACCTGATAAATATTCCGCCAATAAACCGCAGACTTCGGCTCACCTTGCGCACGACGTCTGCTGTGTGATGGTTCCAATCTAAGACGTTCTCAATAGTATTCCCTCGGTATTTAGTTAAATGTACAAAATTTAAATTGGTGTTATTTATAGAGAAACTGAAATTTGAGGAAATTATTGTAGGACTCACACTACTGATCTCATAAAGATGTGATTTTTTCTGCCATACTAGTTAGACATTACATTTCATACAGAAATCTCCGTGTGCAGTCAGAAAAGTGACAGATCTGCGGTACTAGTATTAGCCAGTCATTTTTAAATTCCTTTATTCTCTTTTTTCATCTTATCTCATTTTTTCCCCTCCCTTAATAACCTGTATTCCGTCACATCTAACCGTGCGCCCGCTACGGTCGCAGGTTCGAATCCTGCTCGGGCATGGATGTGTGTGATGTCCTTAGGTTAGTTCTAGGGGACTGATGGCCCCAGAACTTAAATCCCATAGTACTCAGAGCCACTTGAACCATTTTTGGTTCGAAAGTGAGATTAAAGTTCAGGGTGAATGGATGTCAATGGTAGAATTTGATGATTGCTATCCGCAGAGAATGTGCAGAAAATTTACAGGAACTGTTTGATGGAATGAAAAATCTAAGGAGTAAATAATATAGCTTGAAAATAAACAAGAAAAAGACAAAGGTAATGGGATGTGCATAAATGAGAACAGAGAGAAATTAAAAATCAAAATTGGAGATCGTGAAGTGGATAAAGTTCAGGAATTCTGCTACCTTGGAACCAAATTACCCATGACGGACGAAGCACGGAGAACATAAGCAAATGCCCACGGGGAAAGAGTGCACTCCGGGGCAGCAGAAGTGAAACATGTCAAATGGTTCAAATGGCTCTGAGCACTATGGGACTTAACATCTGTGATCATCAGTCCCCTAGAACTTAGAACTACTCAAACCTAACTAACCTAAGGACATCACACACATCCATGCCCGAAGCAGGATTCGAGCCTGCGACCGTAGCGGTCACGCGGTTCCAGACTGAAGCGCCTAGAACCGCACGGCCACACCGGCCGGCTGAAACATGTCGTAGGCATTAATTTGAGGAAGGTGTTTCTGTGAATGTGGGCTTGGAGCAAAGCAGTGTATGGTAGAATGTCATGGACATTAGGAAATCCGGAACAAAAGAAAATCGAAGCGTTTCAGATGTGGTGCTACAGGAGAAAGTTGAAAGTTAGTTGGACAGATACGATAAAGAATGTGGAGGCTCTCCACAGAATTGACGAGGAGAGGAAGATATAGAAAACACTACTAGAAGAAGGCACATAATGGCAGATATGCTACAAAATTAAGATTGAGCTGTAGAGGATAAAAACTGTGGGGGATAACAGATATTTGAATATATCCTCCAAATAAATGAGAATGTAGAGTGCAACTACTACTCTGAGATGAAAAGAAAACATCACTTGGGTAAGTGGACTCCATTCCAGACCACCCAACAAGTAAAAATCCCACCAGGACTAAGAACTAAACCCAAGACCTTCACGCAGCCAGATGCGTTGACCAGTCAGTTACAGAGACTGCTTGCAAGTCTTCGAAGGGTCCGTTTTAAGTGATGTCCTATGCGATTGATACAGACCGCCAGTCCTTCTACCGAGTCTGTTATACTGTAGGAAAGAAATGTGAAATTCGTATCGTTGCTGCCGTCAGCCGGTGAATTATGAGGGACACCGCCCACAATAGGAGCACACAATGGTTCCGTTCAAAAGTAATCACCACGCTTGTTGAGACATTTATCCCAAAGGGAGACGAGACTATCATTCCCGTTTCTTAGAACGCGGTCGGTCTCTGACGGATACACAGCAGCACCCACTTTTCCACTTCCTCGTCCGATTGAAGCCGCCATCCAAGCGTGTCTTTCCTCAGATCTAAAAAGATATGAGAACCACTCGGTGAAAGTTTCGGGCTCTACGGAGGATGTAGCGTGTTTCCCAACCATATCGCTAGGGTGTAGACTTCTTCCGATTGGTCGTGTGTGGGTGGGCGTTATCGTGCAGCAGGGTGGTTCCATCCAAGAGCATTCCAACAGCCGGAGGCTCTGAGCACTATGGGACTTAACATCTATGGTCATCAGTCCCCTAGAACTTAGAACTACTTAAACCTAACTAACCTAAGGACAGCACACAACACCCAGCCATCACGAGGCAGAGAAAATCCCTGACCCCGCCGGGAATCGAACCCGGGAACCCGGGCGTGGGAAGCGAGAACGCTACCGCACGACCACGAGATGCGGGCACAGCCGGAGGGCAAACGGCAAAACCAACTATGGAAACATCGCACATCTCCAACGCCAAGAAATCCAAAGCTGGTCACAGAAGTTTCGGTAAGGTAATGAGGACCTCCTTCGACTGCAGGGGCCCTCTTCTCGTCAAGTTCCTCGATCGTGGAACCACAATTAATGCGCGGCGCTATGAAGATATTTCACAGCCATAAAATCAAAGCGCCCAGGAATACCGTCGGACTTAATTATCCTGTAGCATGGTAAAGCCCATACGCGCACTGCCGATCGAAGGCTACACTTGGTTCGCAAACACCTGCAAAATCTTTCGAATAGCCTGGACGACTCACCGTGTGATTTTCATATCTTTGGCCACCTGAAGAAAGAAGTGCGTGGACGTCGGATTCAGTCGAACACGGAAGTGCAAGAATGGGTGTGGTTGCAGATTTGTCAGCGGCCGGCAACGTTCCACGAAACAGAAAGCGATTGTCTCGTTTGCTAATGGCATAAATGTCTAAACGAGTGTGGTGATTACTTTTGAATGGATCCATTCCACAGTCGCATTATTCTGGTTGATTTGATTTGAATGTGCCTTATATACTGTGGTGGCAGAAGTCATGGGATAGCAATATTTACATACACATAGGGCTGCAGTATCGCGCACACAAGGAAGAGAAGGGTAGTGCATTGGCGGGGCTGTCGTTTGTAGTCAGGTGATTCATGTGAATAGGTCTACGACCAATTGTGGAGGCACGAACGGAATTAACAATCTTTGAACGAGGAATGGTTCAAAAATAGTTCAAATGGCTCTGCGCACTATGGGATTTAACTGCTGAGGTCATCAGTCCCCTAGAACCTAACTAACATCACACACATCCATGCCCGAGGCAGGATTCGAACCTGCGACCGTAGCGATCGCGCGGTTCCAGACTGTAGCGCCTAGAACCGCTCGGCCACCACGGCCGGCCGCGGAATGGTAGTTGGAGCTAAACGCCTGGGTACTCCATCTTGGAAATCGTTAAGTAATTCAATATTCCGAAATTCAAAGTGCCAAGAGTGTGCCGAGATTACCAAATTTCAGGCATAATCTATCACCACGGACAACGCAGTGGTCGACGGCCCTCACTTAACGACCAAGAGCAGCGGTGTTTTTCTAGTTCTTAGTGCTAATAGACCGTGAAATAACTGCACTAATCAATATGGAGGTACGACGAACATATCCGTTAGGATAGTTCTGCGAAATTTGGTGTTACTGGGCTATGGTAGCAGACGACCGACGCGAGTGCCTTTGCTAACAGCACGACATGGCCTGCACTCGTGACCATACCGATAGCACCCTACACTACTGAAAAACCGTCGTCTCATTGGATGACTCCTGATTTCAGTTCGTAGGACGTGATGGTGAGGTTGGAGTGTGGAGCAGACCCGACGAATCCAGGGATCTAAGTTTTCAACAGGGCACTGTGCAAGGTAGTTTGGGTTCCAGAATGGTGTGAGCTGTGTCTATATGGAGTGGACTGAGCCTTTTGGTCCAACTGAACGATCATTGAGTGGGAATGTGTATATTTGGCTACTTGGAAAACATTTGCAGACGTTCATGGACTTCATGGTTGGTTGGTTTTGGGGAAGGAGACCAGACAGCGAGGTCATCGGTCTCATCGGATTAGGGAAGGACGGGGAAGGAAGTCGACCGTGCCCTTTGAAAGGAACCATCCCGGCATTTGCCTGGAGCGATTTAGGGAAATCACGGAAAACCTAAATCAGGATGGCCGGACGCGGGATTCAACCGTCGTCCTCCCGAATGCGAGTCCAGTGTCTAACCACTGCGCCACCTCGCTCGGTTCATGGACTTCATGTTCCAAACCAACGATGAGAGTTATATGAATGACAATGAGTCATGTCGCCGGGCAAAATAGTTCGCGATTGGTTTGGAGAACACTCTGGACAATTATAGCAAATGAATGGCCACCCAGAAAATGTTTACAGGACCTAACCGAGAGCTCAGTACGTGCACAAAATCCTGCACGGGTAGCGTTTTCGCAGTTATGGTCGGCTATAGGGACAGCAAGGCTCAGCGTTTCAAATAACATGATGAGTCCACGTCAAGTCGCGTTGCTGCACCAGCCGGCTAAAAGGAGGACCGGCGCGATATTCGGGGTATCCTATGACTTTTGTCTCCTCAATGTACACTCCTGGAAATGGAAAAAAGAACACATTGACACCGGTGTGTCAGACCCACCATACTTGCTCCGGACACTGCGAGAGGGCTGTACAAGCAATGATCACACGCACGGCACAGCGGACACACCAGGAACCGCGGTGTTGGCCGTCGAATGGCGCTAGCTGCGCAGCATTTGTGCACCGCCGCCGTCAGTGTCAGCCAGTTTGCCGTGGCATACGGAGCTCCATCGCAGTCTTTAACACTGGTAGCATGCCGCGACAGCGTGGACGTGAACCGTATGTGCAGTTGACGGACTTTGAGCGAGGGCGTATAGTGGGCATGCGGGAGGCCGGGTGGACGTACCGCCGAATTGCTCAACACGTGGGGCGTGAGGTCTCCACAGTACATCGATGTTGTCGCCAGTGGTCGGCGGAAGGTGCACGTGCCCGTCGACCTGGGACCGGACCGCAGCGACGCACGGATGCACGCCAAGACCGTAGGATCCTACGCAGTGCCGTAGGGGACCGCACCGCCACTTCCCAGCAAATTAGGGACACTGTTGCTCCTGGGGTATCGGCGAGGACCATTCGCAACCGTCTCCATGAAGCTGGGCTACGGTCCCGCACACCGTTAGGCCGTCTTCCGCTCACGCCCCTACATCGTGCAGCCCGCCTCCAGTGGTGTCGCGACAGGCGTGAATGGAGGGACGAATGGAGACGTGTCGTCTTCAGCGATGAGAGTCGCTTCTGCCTTGGTGCCAATGATGGTCGTATGCGTGTTTGGCGCCGTGCAGGTGAGCGCCACAATCAGGACTGCATACGACCGAGGCACACAGGGCCAACACCCGGCATCATGGTGTGGGGAGCGATCTCCTACACTGGCCGTACACCACTGGTGATCGTCGAGGGGACACTGAATAGTGCATGGTACATCCAAACCGTCATCGAACCCATCGTTCTACCATTCCTAGACCGGCAAGGGAACTTGCTGTTCCAACAGGACAATGCACGTCCGCATGTATCCCGTGCCACCCAACGTGCTCTAGAAGGTGTAAGTCAACTACCCTGGCCAGCAAGATCTCCGGATCTGTCCCCCATTGAGCATGTTTGGGACTGGATGAAGCGTCGTCTCACGCGGTCTGCACGTCCAGCACGAACGCTGGTCCAACTGAGGCGCCAGGTGGAAATGGCATGACAAGCCGTTCCACAGGACTACATCCAGCATCTCTACGATCGTCTCCATGGGAGAATAGCAGCCTGCATTGCTGCGAAAGGTGGATATACACTGTACTAGTGCCGACATTGTGCATGCTCTGTTGCCTGTGTCTATGTGCCTGTGGTTCTGTCAGTGTGATCATGTGATGTATCTGACCCCAGGAATGTGTCAATAAAGTTTCCCCTTCCTGGGACAATGAATTCACGGTGTTCTTATTTCAATTTCCAGGAGTGTAGATCATTAGTTCTAAAAGTGTCACTGGTTGTACTTTCTTCTTCGGTGAGATTATCCAACTTGGATAAAATGTAATAAAAAGATCATTGCACTTCCACAGGCAGCTGCGCACGTGCCACGAGAGTAGCACGGGGGTGGCGGAAGAAATGTGACGTTCCGATCGGAGCCGAATGAACAGCGGCACGGATCAATGCCCATCCGCGCCGTGTCTTTGTGTCGCGATATTAAAACGCGCGCTCCCGGGTGCAGACGCGATTGCCAGCCGCGGTATGCTGGCGGGATATATATTTGTGCCCGCGGCGCCGCGGGAAGCCACAGGCGGCGCACCGCACGAACCCGTTCTGAAATTGATCGCCCCGCGCCTCGCCGAGGTTAGATGCCGATGATAAATCACGGCGGCACCCCGCGGCGGCGGAGACGCAGATAATCCAGCAGCCAGAGACGCAGACGTCGACGTCGCCGCGGCCGCACAAAAGGCGCCGAGCACTCAGTAATTACTGTGCCTCTCGCCGCCTGTCAACTGTCTCGCCTGCCCGCGTCACACCTGCTGGCGCGGGGAGCAGACACCGCCCGTCGTACGACGCTGTCTGCCCTGTGTTTCGCAGGCAGTCTGCAGGTTTCGTATGATTACGAGACAAACCCCAAAGACCGCTTAACCCAGTAACTTAGGTGGGCCAGTGCGGGATTAATGCCTATTACCATTTTTTGTTGATTCCGTGTTTGTCGTAAGGCAACACGTTTCCTCAGCTGATATAGCTGGCATTGGCGGTAGGCGTGAAGGTGGAGGGGCGGGAGACGAGGGTTTGAGGGGCAACTGTCTGGTGAGAGGAACCCGAAGGGCACGTGTCATTCTTCTCTTCCCCGCCCCTTCTTCACCTTCCTCATCCTTAACAGTAGTGACATTTTGACCAAACCGAGAAACGGTGGGAAACGATTACGCCGCCGAAAAGCGATTCCTAAATTACGCATTCGTAGTACAGTGAGCGAACTGAATTAACTTAAAGGATAAAAAGGCGTTTATTAAAGCCTTGCTACAGCTTCCTAGACAACGGTAAGGACAAGCAAGTTACAGAATGGTGAAGCAGCTGTCGTCATGTGCAGGTAGAACATGAGCAGAATTGATTAGCGGACAAGTAAACTCAGTAAAGTCTTACTTAATTTGTAGCTTTCTCCAAGCGTTGTGAGGGAACTTTAGAAAACGACAAACAGCAATAAAGTCCAGCTATTACACGAAGCAAACGGAAAAGCATCGTGCAATTTGAGGATTCTGCTAGTAATGCACGAGCGAAGTGTCAACTGCTGATTAAGACTTAAGATTTGCGAAGACTGCGTACGAGATTGGGCCGTTTATCTGGCGACGGCCATCCTACACTGAAGCACCAAAGAAACTGGTATAGGCATGAGTATCCAAATATACATTATCCAGATATACATTAACAGGCAGAATAGGGCACTGCGGTCGGCAACGCCTGTACAAGACAACAACTGCTCGGCGCAGTTGTTAGATCGGTTACTGCTACTACAACGGCAGGTTATCAAGATTGAAGTGAGTTTGAATGTGATGTTATAATCGGCGCACGAGCGATGGGACACAGTATCTCCGAGGTAGCGATGAAGTAGGGATTTTCCAGTACGACCATTTAACGAGTGTACCGTGCATATCAGCATTCCGGTAAAACATCAAATCTCCGACACCGTTCAACGTGACAGAATTGCCACCCTTTGGCAAATTTCTGCAGATTTCAATGCTGGGCCATCAACAAGTGTCAGCGTGCGAACTATTCAAACATGATAAATATGGGCTTTCGGAGCCGAAGGCCTACTTGTGTACCCTTGATGACTGCACGGCTCAAAGCTTTATGTCTCGACTGGGCCCGTCAACACAGACATTCGACTGTTGACTCGAAATATGTTGCATTGTCGGACAAGTCTCGTTTGAAACTGTATCGAGCGGATGGACGTGTACGGGTATGGAGATAATCTCATGAAACCATTAACCCTGCATGTCAGCAGGGGACTGTTCAAGATGGTGGAGGCTCTGCAATGGTGTGGGGCGTGTGCAGTCGGAGTGATATGGGACCCCTGGGACGTCTAGATACGAGTATGACAGATGACACGTACGTAAGTATCCTGTGTGACACCTGCATCCATTCATGTTCATTACACATTCCGACGGACCTGTGCAATTCCTACAGGACAATGCGACACCCCACACGTCCAGAATTGCTACAGATTGGCTTGAGGAACACTCTATTGGGTTCCAATACTTCCAATGGTCACCAAACTCCGCAGGCATGAACGTCTTTGAGCATATCTGTGATGCCTTGCAAAGTGCTGTCCCGAAGAGATCTCCACCCCCTCGTTCTTTAAAGAATTTATGGACAGCCCTGCAGGATTCATGGTGCCAATTTCCTCCAGCACTACTTCAGACATTAATCGAGACAATTCCACTTCATGCTGCAGGACTTCTTCATCCTTGCGGGGGTCTACACGTTATTGGGCAGTTGTATCAGTTTCTTTGCCTCTTCAGTGTACATCGCGGCTGCAGGGGGCGCTCGTAGTTGGATCCACTGAATGCGTGGGTGAGTGGGATCGCATCAGTGGGTTGGCCGGGTCCCCGTGCGATCGCTGTCGCCGTCCGTAGGAAACCTGCGTTTCCGCTGCCAAGTGTGAGATGCCGGTTAGAGTGGTATCGATCTTTGATACCGTATAAAAGAAGACGCATATTCTTTCCATATTTTACAGACTATCCAAGGAGGAATGGTCAATATTCAGGGATATGACAAGAACGATCAGTCGAAGCAAAATGTCTAGGAGACATCGGCTGTAAAGTTCGTACCTTAAGAACTAAGAGCACTTTTTCCATATTCGATACTGTGAAACAAATCTCTTGTACTGTAAGCTATTCCCTTCCCGTATTTATAGAGGCGGTACTATGAACCAAGTCAAGAAAACAATGTCAAGTAAACATCGGATCTAAAATGCAAAGCTAAAGAGCTGTGAACACTAGTTCATCTTTGTACTGTGAAACGAATCTCTTTTACTGAACAAATGTTCATAGCTCTTAAGGGGCTCCGGAAAGGCTCAAAATCATGAAAAGTTCAATTTTTACTTTTTTGCGTTTTCTGAATCTGCAGAATATTACCTTTTAATAGATATATAATTTATTCAATTCCGAAGACTACAACTATTTTTAAATTTTTTTGAAATGTGTTCTACATGGGCGTGACCCACTGTGGCGCTGTTAAACTGCTGTCAAATGGTGTTATTATTAACGTCCGTGTTTATCAGGTACATTTTAGTAATGTGAGATAAAGTATGTGTTGTGGCTAACCTGTGATGGTTCAATATATATCGCTGGTGTGATTGTCGATTGTTTCATGTTTATTTACTCTGTCGTTATCTCGAAAATATTCGTAATTAATTCTGTTTCTTGAGTCTCTGTTTTGTTGAAGTATAATAATGAGTAAAAGTAAAGTTGTTAGGAATCCTCTGAAGGCTTTTAAGAAAAGGAGAAATGTTGGAAAGCCAAAGGTATGTGTTATTACTGTAAATAATAACATTGTAACATGGTACGAGCGATGCTTGCTTTAGACAAGGAACGCCTTCGGGCTGCAGACAGGGCTGTAAAGAGTCTAGAAATACAAGCAAGAGTAAACAGGAGGAGGAACAAGAGGAAGCTGGAGGAGGAGTTTGCAGAGGATGAAGATAATCCATCCTATGGACCTGGAATGCACTAAAAAGTTAATCCAATCTTTGTCGCTCGATTCCCAAAACTTTTATTTTCTCATACTAATTACATGTTTTCTAAGGATCTTCCAAACATATTTGTTTCAAACTTTCAGTAAATGTTACACAGTACCTTCTGCATAATTTAACACAACCTTTTTCCAAAAAAACTGTATATTTATGAATATATAAATAAAAAATTGCAAAAAAAATGTTGTGAATTTTCATTACAATTGAAAAAAAATCATCTTTAATAACTGAACTAAAATTTTGTAAAATCCCTGTGTTAAGTTGTAGCCCATATTCCAATAAATAATCTGTAAAAAGTTCAACTTCCTACCTCAAATACTTTGTGAGGAAAGATGTAATTTATAAGCGTTATTTTAACATTGCAAGTATAGGGCGTTCCGGAGCCCCTTAAGAGACGCATTTTAGAACCCATGCTGAATAGACTATATTTTCTAGTTTTGGCCAATACTATCTCCTCCCAAAAATATGAAGAGAAAAGAACTTGCAGTAGAAGATATATGTGTCACAGAATCTTTGGTATCGTCAGAAGATCAGGGCACTGCATAGAATTCAGCAACGCCTATCGATACCACATACATTAACGACGTCTCGCGCAATCCACAATGACGAATGGGAGAGACTGGAGAAGACACGCCCGCTCTCTCAGCACAACAGCACACTCACAGGCAGGTCAATACAGAGCGGAGCTTGGAAGCGCTCTGCGCAGTTGATGACCTCAGCTGAAACGGTCGACCACCTCCAGTAGGACTAAAGAGATATTCACGTCTCAGTTGAAAATGTTATTTTGTAAACTATGACCATTATAGTTCAAGAGAACAGTTGGTTAATTAATACGTCAAATGTTACATTAATAGTCAATTACAGTTGTAAATTATCACGCAGTCCTGTGGCAGCTGATTGTATCAAGTTAAGTAAATCTCTTTATCCATTCGTGTAATGAAACGAACTCTTACTTCGTATGTTGTGTTTCAGATAAGCCATCTCCCAGAGCAGTCAAAGAGCCCACAGCTATGGCCACACGATTCTAGTATCGAAGAAGTGCTCATTGTTTCTAGGGTTTGCATTTTAGAGCCCATGCTTACTGGGCGTTTTTGATTGTTAGTCCTCTCTATCGGCTTTCCCATTTCGACCAGAACGGTAACCCCCTGTGAGCATTGGCTCCATCCATGATCTAAGGATGTGGATTTTGTTTTCCGGAGGCCTGAGGTACAACACTCTCTCCACTGGTTCGATGCGGCCCGCCACGAATTCAAAATGTCAAATCTCACTGTTCCTTCTTTTTGTCAGTGCTTTCCGTGTATTCCGTTCCTCGCTGATCCTACCGCGAATCTCCTCATTCCTTACCTTAGCAGTGCACCTAATTTTCAACATTGTTCTGTAGCATCACATCTCAAGTGCTTCGATTCTGTTTTGCTCCTCTTTTCCTACAGTGCTTGTGTCACTACCCCACATTGCTATACTCCAGGAGTACATTTTCACAAATTTCTTCGTAAAATTAAGGCCTATGTTTGATATTAGAAGACTTCTCCTGGCCATTAATGCACTTTTTGCCAGTGCTAATCTGGTTTTTATATCCTCCTTCCTCCATCGTCAGGGGCTATTATTGCTGCCTACATAGCAGAATGCCGTAACTTCATCTACTTAATGATCACCAAACCTATGGTTAAGTCTATCGCTGTCCTTATTTTTGCTACTTCTCATTACTTCGTCTATTTTCTATTTACTTTCAATCCATATTCTGTACTCATTAGACTGTTCATTCCGTTCAGCAGACCCTGTAATTCTTCAAGTCTATCGCTGTCCTTATTTTTGCTACTTCTCATTACTTCGTCTATTTTCTATTTACTCTCAATCCATATTCTGTACTCATTAGACTGTTCATTCCGTTCAGCAGACCCTGTAATTCTTCATCATTTTCACGGAGAATAGCAATGTCGTCAGTGAATCTTATCATTGATATCCTTTCTCCTTGAATTTTAATCCCACCCTTGAATCTCTTCTTTATTTCCTTCAGTGCTTCTTCGATGTATAGATTGAACAGCAGAGAAGAAAGACTATACCTGTCTGACATCCTTCTTAAACCGAGCACTTTGTTCTTGGTCGTCCACTTTTATTATCCTCTCTTGCGTTTCATACGTATTGAACATTAACCGTTTTTCTCTGTAGCTTCCCCTTATGTTTCTCAAACTTTCGAACATTTTGCACCATTTGACATCGTCGATCGCTTTTTCCACGTCGACTAATCCCACGAACGTGCTTTAGTTTTCTTTAGTCTTGATTCCATTATCAACCGCAATGTCAGAATCGCCTCTCTGATGCCTTTACCTTCCCTAAAGCCAAACTGGTAGTCCCGTAACACATCATCAGTTTTCTTTTCCATTCTACTACACATTGTTCTCGTTAGCAACGTGGGTGCATGAGCTGTTAATCTGTTTTTTGAGAGAATTCTCGCAGTTATCGGCTCTTGTAATTTTTAAAGTACTGGAAACGTCCAAACATTGGTAACTGGATCTTTGGTGAGAGGTACGTTCACCATACAGCACCGACTTTTTCGTAGCCATGACCATCCTACTGGACAAAGCAGTGCTTGTCATTCCCTAATTTCCGTTGAATGCCAATTTGTCTGAAGTGTTCTATCACAATGAAACCGCGCAACTGAATTTTAACTACTGGATGTCATATCGACCGATCAGGGAATGGACTTCGCTAAATGTTTTCTAGTATCTTTCTCTTACAGGGTAAATGAGGTT
The DNA here is from genome assembly GCF_023864275.1 of Schistocerca cancellata. NCBI lineage: Eukaryota > Metazoa > Arthropoda > Insecta > Orthoptera > Acrididae > Schistocerca > Schistocerca cancellata. The sequence continues at coordinate 105,803,262 of NC_064627.1, read as the reverse complement.
AATGACCCCAGGAGTTGCCGGTAGGCACACTGGGGAAAAGTTTAACGAACTAAGTTGATTCCAAATTGACATTTATTCACAAAGTGGAGCGCAATCCTCAACTTTAGTGAACACTGAACACTACCGTTCCGTAGGGAATTAATCACCATTATTCAGCGAGGATTAGGTCAACTAAGCAAAGCAACATGAACGTCAATGTATTCACACACAAAGATTCAGTCAAAGAATAACCGAAAGCTCAGGTCATCTATCCATAGGCTTACACACGACGTAATCTAACTTAAATTAAATTACGCTAAGACAAAACACACACCCTGCCCGAGGGAAGACTCGAACCTTCGACGTGGGGAGGAGCGCGAATAGTTTCGGTGGAATGGTGTTGAACAGAGCCTGCCTGTTTCTGTATCAGAAGCGAATCTCATTTACGTAATTTCTTTTTTTATCATTTCGGAATAAAAACAGTCTTGGTTGGGAAATTATTTAACGTGTATGACGCATTTTAGCCTTTTGGGGGATCATCAGATTGTATGAAAGTAGTTAGTATCAAACCCATCCGTCATACAGACATCTGCAACGGAAAAGAGACGGCACAGTAACTGGCTGTGTGTTCCAATCGTCATAAAAAAACACAAATTCCACCTTGAATTTTATGTGTTTTTTGACGGATAGATAACATATCCAATTACTGTTGCGTCATTTTTCAATTTCATATGGCTACATGACGGATGGATTTCATAACCAGCTGCTTTTATACAGTCTTATGATGTCCCAAAAGGGCGAAACACGTTATTGAGATTAAATAACTTCGCAACCAAGATTGTTCTTATTATGAAATAATTCGAAACTGGTTCCTGTACTATCCTCCCACACTGAAATAGAATAAACTTTCTTTTTCGTTCCTGTTCGTTCTAATAACAGATGTACTTGTTATGAAGTGAAATTGGATGTTGACAGAGAACCGTTTATGAATGTAACCCAAGTTTGTTTTGCAATAAACACACTAGAAATAGATTCACATTGAAAAATTTGGTTTTCATTAAATACGCTATATGTGAGAATAACTATTGTGCTCCATGTTTCTACGATCATTATTGTCCTGATTCATGTAGTGCTCCACAGGCAACGCATTATCTTTTTTATAAATGTAGATACAATTACATAAATAAAAAGCCTAAACTGATTTAACTGAAAGTTTTCTTATGTCGTGTTTTTATAGCCGATCTTCTGACGAAACAACTTTTTTCTCTTTTTGTCAGGATAAAGATAAAGCAAATAATAAATTAATTGTTAAATATTGATAATATGCAGTCATAATACATCTGCTGTTAGAAATACGTGGAAAAAGGAAATACCGGCAGTGAGATTCGATCCAGGGACCTCGCCCTTATGAAACTAAGCGCTTACTCGCTCTGATACAGACTCACTGAGTAATTATGACCAAACGAAATAGATAAGGACGTCCAAAATTTAAAAAAAAAAAACAAAATTTTCTCGAAACCAATTGAGCTTCCTGTTTACATACGTTGAAGTACCAGTCGCATCACGCACTCCCTGTCAATAAGAATCAAATTGGAGACAGGAAGTTCATATTGTCCCCTTGTTCTTGTGAACCGCGCCTTAATCTTTGTCAGATTGTTTAATTTCTTGGATTCATATGTTTTGCAAGAGCTTTGTCTAACCGTTTGTAGGGTTGACAGCTATGAAGAGTCGTAGGCCTCCCAGCAAGCACTATGCAGGAGGCCGAAGCGACTTCTGGCAATGCTGCCAACCACCACACCTGCTGGCTGGAGAGGAGAAGAGCGCCCGTGATCCGTGACTGGGGCCTTTAAGGTCACGATATTTTCTGCGGGCGCCAGCGCCCCGTGAGAGCGCGGGTAAAAATGGCCCCTTTAGCGCTCCGAAATTACCACTCGCCCACCCCACCCGACCCCTCTCCGCGGCGTACGCCACAATGCCGCCGGCCGTGCCAGGCTCGAGGCCGGAGTAAAAGGATTGCGACACGAAACGATGGTATGAAACGTGGCCCGGACGTTACACCATTTATTCGCCCCAGTCCCTCGCTGCGAACTCCCTGACTTCGACGTTAAGCGCTGAGCTCTATAGCGATTTTACAGTCGGGGTGGAGAAATTTTTTGAAGTTGATCCCAGTGGCGGCATTTAAGAAGCAAGTTTCACTCGTCCCTAGAATGCGGCAGCATTGTGAAGAGGCGTCGATTATGCTCAGGAAAAAGAGTACACGTGCTGAGTTTCTTACAGCAGTGTTACCAACTTTGATATCTCTCACTACCTTAAAATTCTGAAAGTAATGGCTGTTTTCTTGAAAAATAGCTTTCTTTTTTTGTTTCATTGCCAACTGTTTTTTACTTTGCACCTGTATTATTCCGATCCTTTCATGTCAACGCCAATTTCTATTTATCTTCTGTGATTATGTTAATCTTAGAATACCTGCTTCACCTTACCTCCTCCGTGCGCTACCGTATACATGGTGTCTCAAACCTCTTGAAAACAGGTGATAGTGAGTCTACAACCTATTATACTGAGATAGGAAACCAACGGTCAGAATGGTATATTTATTGAGTTATGGAAACACACAGCGTACGCCGTATAACAACAATGTGTGGCGTCGCAACTAGTGCGCCACCGCCCATTTGTCTACTAAAAGCTTTACTTCAGAATGTATGTGGGCTGCAATGTAAGCCGGTAGAGTATTATACGGTCAGTAACGGACGAGTTGTGTCCTGCAGACTGACGTCATTACCATCTGTTGCAGCTGCGCGTGCGAAAGCAGTGGAGTAGCGCTGGCAGGCCACTGACATTATACGAAACTAAAAATATTAATAACTAATAAAGGAATAACCTGAGGAACGTCATATTTGATGTACATCCTTCTGTTGTGAAAACAAACAATATGTCAAACTCTGAGATCAAAAATAGTTGTATTTTGGAAGTTAGTAAAATTTCATAAAAAAACGTAATTTTCCGACAGTCAAGAATTTAAAAAAATACAGTGACGTAATAGTTCACATTCAGTGACTATGTACGATGATCTGATAACACTTTCAGTGTTCATATATAAATCTGGAAAGTTTTTAGTTTCAGAAAACCTCTGACTTTTCTATAATAATAATTTCAAGAATTCTAAGTAAATATGTGTATTGTGTGTAAGGGTGCGTGTGAATGAGAATGCGTGCGTGAGAGTATGTGGGACGTTCGGCATTATTAAAAATCATTCATGTAATTCTCTACAGGAACTGGCAAGTGTTCCAACTCTGTAACGTGGGAACGAATCCACTAGTGGTTCCCCTACTAGTGAATGTCAGATGTCCAAGTATGTATGCTTATGTATAAGACAGCCAGAACATTCGCGACTACATAATAAATTTCCAGATATAGAGTAAGCTTATAGTTCATTTTGTTTTGTTTATTTAATTAGAGAATTTTGTGTTACTTAATTTTATGACGTCAATGAGCCTAGCGAAGTGGTTGGTGCTTGCTAGATTTTGGCGCGAGCCGCGCCCTAGAAGCGAGTTCTCATTGGTCGTAAGTGCTGACAGCCAATAAGAAGCGAGACGGTTGGCCGCCTAGCGAGGAGGTATAGTCTTGAGTGTGGGAGAGTGAGAGGGGGAGTCGCGAGCTAGCTTTGATTGGAGGCGGTTATGCTGGATGTGACTTTTCGCATGATGTGTAAGATGAAGTCTTGGGATGACTTCCGCGTTATGGTCCAGTGTTAATGGTATCTGGTAGTGACCAGAAACTGTTTCTGAAAACTTTAGAGTGTTGTGATAATTCGTTCCGACGAAAATCGCGAGTGAACTTTGAATTTTATAGCGTGGCGGTAGTGAGTATATTCTTACTGAGTATTTTATGGCGAGCATAAACTTTTACTAAAGACAACCACTGAATATGGTGTGCAGAAGTAATTGGCCGATAATTTACTGTGTTACAAGTAATTGGTTTCGGAATTTGGGAAGGTAAAAGTTCTGGCTGTTTTATGTATGGTGATAACTGTGAGCAGAAACTTTAGTAATTTTCGTAAATGTGGGCTGATGATCTTGCTTAACGGCAATAAAGATCTATTGAAGGTTTGAATTTGAACTTCATGTTTAAAGTACGAGTGGCATCCCCTTTCCGAATCAGTTCTTCAAAGTACATAGAAAATTTTCAGCAAATTTTACTTATAGCGGCCTCCGGCGTGTAGCTATGAGGTTACAGTTTCCTCAACACTGCTTTTCTGTGATCTCGTAGGTAGCTGCAGTCAGTAGTTTACGTGCGAAGATCTACCACTGTAGCCGGCCTGTATTGCCGTGCGGTTAAAGGCGCTTCAGTCTGGAACCGCGTGACCGCTAGGTCACAGGTTCGAATCCTGCCTCGGGCATGGATGTGTGTGATGTCCTTAGGTTAGTTAGGTTTAATTAGTTCTAAGTTCTAGGCGACTGATGACCTCAGAAGTTAAGTCGCATAGTGCTCAGAGCCATTTGAACCATCTACCACTGTAAAGAGGTAGGTGAACAAAAAAACTATAAAAGAAATTGCATTGCAGCAGCAACGTATAATCCGTCGCAATTGGTGCATCGCACGCACGCACGTAAAAAATCCGTCGCAAATGTAACCAATAGTAATTGTTCAAAGTGACGACAGCCAGTCTCAATACATGAATGGAAACGGCGCATGAAGTTCTGCCTCACTCTCTCGAAGATCTCTGATGTCTGTTGTACTAGGGGACAGGCAGATCGGACCCTAATAAGCAGGTTTCTCCAAGAGTTTCACACTCAACATCTTGAAGTAATCCCAAAGGAGAAAGTCCACAGATATGAGATCCGGCGATAGCACTGGCCAAAGACAGGACCTCCCTTTCCACTTCATTGATGACGGCATGTGTTGTTCTTCTCGTGACAAGTAACGTTCCATGTTTGACTATGCGTCATGCACTGTACACAGTTCACACCTCACCACGGACACATCACAAGCTGTCTGATGCAATGGACAACTGATACCAAGGATAGCGGTGTGCGTGCAGCGCAGTTTAATGTTAGCCGGTGCGATGCACGCAGCCGCCAGATGATACACGCGTTATGAGCCAAGCTGTGTGCAGTATGTCTGTTTTGTGAGCAGGAGTGAACGCTGTTCCAATGTCGAACAGACACCTGGGATCTTTGCGAGAATGTGGCAGAACTGCAAGTACTATGGCAATACATGCACTGAAACTGGCGGTCGTCGCTCTGAACTGTTACTCTGAGCTAGGTTGCTGTTACTGAGTGTGCGTTGTGTATGTCCTTAACACAATAGATATGCACTTCTGACGACTGGTTCCTTGTCTCAATATAACCAGTTGAGGACCCACCATTTCCAGATTCAATCTAACCCAAACTGTTTGAGAGACACTGTATATGTCAGAGACTTCAGTCAATACATTAATTGCCCTCTTTTGCTCTCTTCAGAACGAAGTGCAGTAGAGCTGTTGCAAATTGACCGTCAAACTTCGCCTTCATTAGTTACTGTTGTCTGCACAGACATCACCTAAACTGCTTTTCATATTGTCCTTACTGTTCTTTATAGTTCCTGTTATCATCTTTATCTTTTTCTTCTTCACACCCATTTTTATCATTCTTAATCCCAGTTCCGTCTTGTTACCATCTTTCAACGATCTACACATTTTCTTTTTCTGTCGTGATCTGTATTTTAATATGTGCCATTTTAGGCTTCCTCTGCGTATGATTATTTTGAAATGTTCACGAGTTTTCAGTCGCGTGAGTTCGTCGATATGATGCACTGTTTCTGCAGACTGACTTGTTGCCCTCTTCGGATGCTCCTGATGGCTCCTTGTCTTCTACTAGGCACCATCTTGTAAGATGACGACTTGCGGTTGCGGAAGGGATGCATTCATCAAGTCGCCTGAAGATGACACCAAACGTTTGCCAAAATGTTACATCATTTGGATAGCGCCACCCTGCTGTGTTTTATTAGGTACTTCATTTGCTGTTGCAAGGTACGATCCTTCGTTTAAACTTAAAGAATGAATTCAGATGGCTGTATTCCGTGTCAATCTTACTTATCTATTAGCCATATGACAACAGTGTAGCAACCACACTTGTCCGTTACGTTTTGTCTTGTTTTCTTCTTAAAAAAACGAACAATACGACTTCATCTATGAGTGTTTACGTAGTCTATGAGTTTACCACTTATTACCTTCGAAAGTAGACACTTTCTTCTAAAAATTATAATGTCAAATTTTTAAATTGCAAATTCTCACGTTTTTCATGTAATCAGGTGTAATTTTTAATGTAGGTCATGTTTAGTCTTTCGTCGTATTATTTGAACGCATGTGAACGGGGTGGTATTTACGTGGTTGTTTTGTAGTTGTTTTAAATCCAGGTTTCGTCTCAGGACTGAAGTATCATACAAAACCGTTATTATACAGTGTGCTCTATAATCTTCTGGGATTTTAGAGGGTACCGAGCAGGTATTATTTTGAATTGGACCCATGTCCGGAAGAGTATCATTTACGTGTTACAACCATTTGAAAATATGTTAGTACCGCGTCCACTTTTACAAATAATTTATTAGGCATGATGCAGTACTTAACTTCCTTTACAATTCCATTCAATAATGATCAAAGAACCAAAAATTAAACGGCCTCTTCCACTTACGGTGCGCGGTGTCTCTTCGGAGTACGAGAGCCGCTCGTGTTGACGTGAAGGTACCCCTTTCTTGAAACCGTTGCGCGATTGTAGCGGAAAGGGTATGCGATGGAGGCGGACTTTGTGGATAACGATCTTGATAAATGCGATGAACAACTCTTCCCTTACCGTTAGGTGCTTCGTACGGATGGATCATGTCGGTGTACGCTGCAAACGTGTAGTCAACCGTGTTGCTGTACCACTCACAGACGCGTGAATGAGGCTCGAACGAGGTCAGAAAAGTTTGTAAGGGGATTTTAAAGCACGCTGAACACTAGCGGTAGCTACTGCTGGAGCAAACGTCGTAATGTATGAAACATGCTGATATAAGAGACGGTGAAATGAAAACAGGTGAGATAGATATAAGTAAGTAATCGGTTTGTTTCCAGAATGAGATTTTCACTCTGCAGCGGAGTGTGCGCTGATATGAAACGTCCTGGCAGATTAAAACTGTGTGCCGGACCGAGACTCGAACACGGGAGCTTTGCCTTTCGCGGGCAAGTGCTGTACCAAGCTGGGAGGACGGGTCGTGAGTCGTGCTTGGGTGTTGTATTGTGTTGTATTGTATGGTATGTTAACCGGGGACCTAGAAACGACGGAGAGGCTCCGTCCCCGCCGCAGCTGCAGTGGTCCACAACCCCACGACGACTACCGAAGTCCACTTCACCCCTCCGCCGCCACACACCGAACCCAGGGTTATTGTGCGGTTCGGCACCCAGTGGATCCCACAGATAACGTCTCACACCAGACGAGTGTAACCCCTATGTTTGCGTGGTAGAGTAATGGTGGTGTTCTCGTACTTGGAGAACTTAATTGCGCAGCAATCACCGACATAGTGTAACTGATGCGGAATAAGGGGAGCCAGCCAGCATTCGCCGAGGCAGATGGAAAGCCGCCTAAAAACTATCCACAGACTGGCCGGTTCACCGGACCTCGACACAAATCCGCCGGGCCGATTCATGCCGGGGACCAGGCGCTCCTTCCCGCCCGGAAAGCCGTGCGTTAGACCGCACGGCCAACCGGGCGGGCTCGTGCTTGGGTAGCTCAGTTGGTAGAGCACTTACGCGTGAAAGGCAAAGGTCCCGATTTCGAGTCTCGGTTCTGCATACAGTTTTATTCTCCCAGGAAATTTCAAACTGCTTGTTATTTCAAAAGTAATCGCCATAACTGGTAATAAATTTACCCCACTGTGAGATAGGACGGCCAATCGCTTCAAGGAAAAATGTTTGTGATTGCCTACGAAATCATGACTGTACCCAGACATGCATCTCTTCGCCTGAAGCAAATCGACGGCAACGAACGTCTTTCAAAAATGGTTCAAATGGCTCTGAGCACTATGGGACTTAACTTCGGAGGTCATCAGTCCCCTAAAACTTAGAACTACTTAAACCTGAGTAACCTAAGGACAGCACACACACCCATGCCCGAGGCAGAATTCGAACCTGCGACCGTATCAGTCGCGCGGTTCCAGACGGTAGCGCCTAGAACCGCTGGGCTATCCCGGCCTGCCACACCTTTGTTTAAGGCACTTGTTACTAATTATTTCTTCTAATCGATTCCTACCTGTGTTTATTACAATGCGTGTAAGGATTTTTCATTACCTTTATTAGGCGATAAGGATATCCGCTTTCAGACATAATCTTACGTAAGTTGTCACGGCTCACAAGTTCAAAAGCCTTTTCGAGGTCGATAAAGGCCATCGGATTCTATATTAAATTCTGTGTGTTTTTCTAGGATGTCTTGAATTACAAACATGTTGTCTGTCCATTAACGACCTGATATAAACTCATTTTGTTTTTCAGAAATAACTGGACGAAGGTGGAAGAGGGGGAATGGTGGAAAGAGAACACGATGGAGAGGCTTGTGTTCCCGACAGACCCAGCCAGTGGCTGGAAACTGTCCAAGATGATGATGAATAGCATCTGTGATATTCTTCATGCGGTCATTATGTTTGAGTATAGTTTGTGCCAGCCGGAGTAGCCGTGCGGTTCTAGGCGCTACAGTCTGGAGCCGAGCAACCGCTACGGTTGCAGGTTCGAATCCTGCAGGTTCGAATCCTGCCTCGGGAATTGATGTGTGTGATGTCCTTAGCTTAATTAGGTTTAATTAGTTCTAAGTTCTAGGCGACTGATGACCTCAGAAGTTAAGTCGCTTAGTGCTCACAAGGGAACCTTCCCATCGCACCCCCCTCAGATTTAGTTTTACGTTGGCACAGTGGATAGGCCTTGAAAAACTGAACATAGATCAATCGAGAATACAGGAAGAAGGTGTGTGGAACTATGAAAAAAATAAGCAGAATATACAAACTGAGTAGTCCATGCGGAAAATAGGCAACATATACGAGAGTGCGAGCGTAGGTGCGCCATGGTCCTGCTGTAAGCGTGAGCAGTTGCGGGACGAGAGGTCCTTCGTTCAAGTCTTCCCTCGAGGGAAAAATTTAATTTTTTATTTTCAGACAATTATTATCTGTCCATCCGTCCGTCCGATGCGACATAACTGCGCCGTAGTATGGGGACGCTACACCTAAACAAACATCGAAACACACTTCTTTGGGAGTTGGACTCGCATTCGGGAGGACGACGGTTCAATCCCGTCTCCGGCCATCCTGATTTAGGTTTTCCATGATTTCCCTAAATCACTTCAGGCAAATGCCGGGATGGTTCCTTTGAAAGGGCACGGCCGATTTCCTTCCCCATCCTTTCCTCACCCGAGCTTGCGCTCCGTCTCTAATGACCTCGTTGTCGACGGGACGTTAAACACTAATCTCCTCCTCCTCCTCCTCCTCCTCTGTTTGGGAGTGATTATCACATCCACAAGAAAACCTAAATCGGGCAAGGTAGAAGAATCTTTTTACCCATTCGCCAAGTGTACAAGTTAGGTTGGTCGACAACATATTCCTGTCATCTGACGAACATGCCGTCACCAGTGTCGTATAGATTATAACAGACGTGTTTTCCTGTGGAGGTATCGGTTGACCTTGCGATCGGATGTTTTCGGTTCCCATTGGAGAGGCACGTCCTTTCGTGTACTAATCGCACGGTTTTGCGGTGCGGTCGCAAAACACAGACACTGAACTTATTACAGTGAATACAGACGTCAATGAACGAACGGACAGATCATAACTTTGCGAAAATAAACTTTTCACTCGAGGGAAGACTTGAACCAAGGACCTCTCGTCCCGCAGCTGCTCACGCTAACCACGGGACCACGGCGCTCCTCAGCTCACTTTATCCTTGATGTTGCTTATCTTGCGCATGGACTACTCAGTTTGTATATTTTGCTTATTTTTTTCATAGTTCCACACAACTTCTTCCTGTTTTCTCGATTGATCTGTGTTCAGTTTTTCAAGGTCTATCCACTGTGCCAACTTATAACTAAACCTGAGGGGGGTGCGATGGGGAGGTTCCCTTGTCAGAGCCATTTGAACCATTCGAACCAGTATAGTTCGTGTTTACAAGACTGATGCCACGACAGTTTTTATGGTCATTATGTTTCTCTTACAGGATCTTAAATTTAAAAAGTATAGTTTAAAGAGTACAAAACTCCCGTTTTATGCACAACATTCACCACAAGTACGGTAACCCGTCTCTAAGTAGTCTCACGCGTCCCTGGTAATTGGTGACGAGCGTGTACACTTCGGGTCGGGCCACAAAGCGGCCTAGCCAGAGGCCCTCTTGCGATGGCAGCGGACGCCGTGCGGCAATTCTCCGGCGGCGGCGGCGGCGCTGTCGCAATAGATCACCAGTTTATCTGGGCCGCCTTCAGCCCGTGTATAGGCCGGGCTGTCGCTTGGCGGAGGGGACAAGTTGTCCTGTCGCTATCGTGACCCGTAATCGATGCCGCCATACGTTATGACGGCGCCCATAAAGTCAGCCCGGCGCCGACGGGAAAGCTTACCGTCCGTGCTTCTGCCATATTGAATGTCGTTTACGGTGGTGCTCCGCCTGTATAAGCGTGTGGAAGCGAACATCGTGTCCTTTATGCAGCGCAGTTTGGCACATTTCGTTTAAGATAGCACATATTTGTATCAGATTTGGCGGCGACTACTCGAAATTGCATATATTCCAAGTACGATGCTGTAAGACGCTCTCACCCCGCGCTCTTAGTGATGCCAACGGATAGATAGTGTAAGATAAAGCTTGAAATCAATATTTCTTCTATTTCTAAGTTAATCCATCCTTCGGGGCCAACGAAAGTATGGGACTTACTAAACCATTTGTTGCCGGCCACGGTGGCCGAGCTGTTCTAGGCACTTCACACCGGAACCGCGTGACTTTTACGGTCGCAGGTTCGAATCCTGCCTCGGGCATAAATGTGTGTGATGTCCTTAGGTTAGTTAGGTTTAAGTAGTTCTAAGTTCTAGGGGACTCATGACCTCAGATGTTGAGTCCCATTGTGCTCAGAGCCATTTTTGAACCGGAACCGCGCGACTGCTACTGTCGCAGGTTCGAATCCTGCCTCGGGCATATATGTTTCTAATGTCCTTGCGTTAGTTAGGTTTAAGTAGTTCTAAGTTCTAGGGGACTGATGACCTCAGCTATTAAGTACCATAGTGCTCAGAGCCATTTGAATAAACCATTTGTTGCGGTGAAAAAGGCTGCTTAAGGACACAACATACAAAAATTGCATTAAGGGTATTTTCAGTGGACGTGTCTGACCACAACGAAAATACCGTTGAAGAAAAGGTACTCCCCAGCCGTCATTCTCTTGTAACGACTCAAAATTAATTTTGAACTTTTTCGTGTCGTTTCAGTCTACTATGACAGCAGCAAAATGTTGTGAGGCAGATAAAGGGTGTAAAAATGCTTTATTTCCTGTAACTAAAGTCTGTGTCTGTGTGTGTGTGTGTATCTTTTGTAGAAAAACCAGTATTGTAACCAGCTTTACAAAGGTTCACTCAAAAGCGGCAAAAATCATCTATGCGGCGGTTGCTGACAGCAGCAACGCGTGCCAGAGTAGATGAGCTGACCGCTACACAACGAAACGACACACACAAGAAATAATTTTTTTTTTTTGAGTCATCAGTCTTCTGACATTTTTGAAGCGGCGCACCACGATATGTTGTCCTGTGCTAACCTCTTCATCTCAGAGTAGCACTTGCAACCCATTTCCTCAATTATTTGCTGGATGTATTCCTCTTCATTTTTTCCCTTCTACAGCTCCCTCTAGCACCATGAAAGTCATTCCCTGATGTCTTAACAGATGTCCTATCATACTGCCCTTCTCGTAGTCAGTGTTAACCACATATTACTTTCCTCTCTGACTCTCCGCAGAACCTCCTCATTCTTTACCTTATCAGTCCACCTAATTTTCAGCATTCGTCGATAGCATCATATCTCAAATGCTTCGATTCTCTTCTGTTCCGGTTTTCCCACAGTCCATGTTGCATTACCATTCAATGCTGTGCTCTGAATGTACATTCTCGGAAATGTCTTCCTCAGATCAAGAACTATGATTGATACTAGCAGATTTGTTCTGGCCAGGAATGCCCTTTCTGCAGGTGCTAGTCTGCTTTTGGTGTCCTCTTTGCTCCGTCCATCACCGATTATTTTTCTGCCCAGGTATCAGAATTCTTTCACGTCATCTGCGTCGTGACCATCTATCCCGATGTTAAGTTTCTCGCTGTTCACATTTCTGCTACATCTCATTATATATTGGTTGTTAAAAAATAATGGTAGCGCCCTACGTGTGTCTACATTTATGGTTCAGCTACGATGTTGTGGAAAGAAGCAGTTAGTCACTATCGAGGAGTACGTGAGTTTGAGTCGGTGAGTTACTGCATGCGGGTCGAGACATGTTTACGTATGTTGCTATCGGTACTTTGCTACGACAATTCGGTGTCGGTTATCAAGATAGTTGTAGATTATACATGAATTTTGTTGGAAAGTTTTCGGAAGCTTGTAATGAGTGGATTTATATTTTTAAAGGCAACATTAGACGAATTTTATTCAAACGTAGCTTCTCGTGATTTTGTTTTGTTCTTGGCATGTGGTCGAGCTATCTTTCAGCGACGGACATAAATCTTAGTTTTAATGTCAGCAGTTGTGTATCGCTCACATAAGCGTTTGCCTCTATAAAGATCGGATTCATTTTAAAGAGATAAAACAAACTCTGATTCATTAAAATTAAAACCAAGTCTCCGTATCATCATTTTACCCACAATTCTAAATAAAGTAAAAGAGAATAATCCAGTTTTGAACTTTGACAAAGTAAGTAAAATGAAACTTTGAAAGTCTAGTGACCTAACTTATAACAAGTAGAGCAACCACGTTTAAGTTAGTGATACAAAAATGATGAGTATTTAAAAAGAAAGCAGAGAAGTATTTTATTAAAGTTTAACGACCCAAAGATTACTATTTACGCAAGTTCTTAAGAGGTAACGTTGCAGGCACAGTTAAAAAATATTTTTGTTGCTAATTCTAAACCTGTACGCGAAGAACTGCTTACGAAAGAATTCTAATATAGGACAAAAGACTAAACTTAAAGTTAATTAGCAGAGGTATCTCTTAATCAGAGGATTCCCTTAGCAACAAATATACCTT